>NW_015165905.1:61721-64499 GCF_001447785.1 Gekko japonicus
AGAAGTCCTGCTTCAATTTATTTTCATCCCTCCACTCTCTGCCGGTAACTAAGGACCAGAGTTTGCATACAACCACTGGACAGGGCCAGCGGAGCTTTATGCAGGGATGATGCCTACTGAATGCTGCTCGTTATCTCCCCAGTTACCTTGAGCGCAAACAATTGCAGAAGGTTACAGACAGGCTGGAAGTTGTTCACAGTGTGTGTGTGTGGGGGGGGAATCCTCTCTTCGGCTCACCCAGTAACCTGGGAGTTCCCTTGCTATGTCACCCAAAAGCTGTATCCAAGCTCTAAACCGATAGCTTTTTCCACGCCGGCTGCCAGA
Source organism: Gekko japonicus (assembly GCF_001447785.1). Classification (NCBI taxonomy): domain Eukaryota; kingdom Metazoa; phylum Chordata; class Lepidosauria; order Squamata; family Gekkonidae; genus Gekko; species Gekko japonicus. The sequence goes on from NW_015165905.1 coordinate 62,046, forward strand.
GAGAACTGGGAAACGTGCACTTTTGTCTTTAAAAAACTTCTATTTCAACCTCCTGAGTAGCTGCAAGAACAGTAAAGCTTCCAGACAGATCGAATGTCCTGTTAGGAAATCTGCACCATTAGGTAGGTTCTCCCCCCCCCCCTTCAAAACAGTCCCAGCTCAACCGCAGCCTCTGCAGATACAAAGCTTGGCTCTCATAACTAGCTGAATGTGTCTGACATCAGCCAAATCACACAACAAGGCTACGGAACGGAGAGGCGTTGTTCCATCCAAAGCGAGGGGCTGATATTTAGAGCTATTGTCCCTCTGTAGTTAACAAAAGCAGAATTTTAAATGCAAGCCAGTGCTTACTTTCCATGCTTTGGAATTTTCTTATCTTACTGTTCTTTTGACTCAAAGGTCTTGAACAGACCAAGATCCTAATCTCTTACGGGCCATCGCCGCAGCAAAATATTTAACAACTGCTAATGGAAGTTTTCCGATCCTCATCTATGAGGGGAAACTGCACGATCTTTCAAGATGGCAAATTCACACAACCTATTAAGAGGGCATGCTTAGGAACTTTAAGAAAAAGCAGCTTTCCATGCGATCAAGAGGGACAAGTGGAAGCATATCACATAAAGGTGCTGAAAGATCATTTGGCGTAAAGCCTATTTGCACGCAAAGGGAAGTCTGCTCTCAAAAGTCTTGGCTGATTGGAGGACCAGTGGCCCCCAGTTGCTAAAACCTACTAGTCACCTTTCTGGCAATGTTTGCTCCCAAAATAGCCATGCGAAAACAACCCCCGAGGGCTCCCTGGACCCTGCCCTGTCTCTGCTACCAGAGGACTGGCCCTGCCTCATGAGTGGAATTGTGAGAGGACACCCTCTAAGCCAGTGGTGGCGAACCTATGGCCCGGGTGCCAGAGGTGGCACTCAGAGCCCTCTCTGTGGGCACGCGTGCCATCGCCCCAGCCAGGCCCAGACCATCATTAAAGTGTCGAATTCTCTGCCAAATAATTTTCAGTAAATGAAAGCATTTGGGATTGCTTTCCTTACTTTGTTTGGATTGTCTTAAGTTAACGTATGAGTTGTTTTTTTCTAAAGTAAAACCTCAGCATTCAGGTTAAATTGCCGTGTTGGCACTTTGCGATAAATAAGTGGGTTTTGGGTCGCAGTTTGGGCACTCAGTCTCTAAAAGGTTCACCATCACTGCTCTAAGCTGTGGAGTCCTGTGAGCAAAAATTCTACTTTGTGAGCTACAGGAATTAAAGTTGTGAGCGAACCACTTGGCTGCTGCAGAAATCAGTTTCCTCGGGAGCCCTCCTTCCTGAGCCGAGACAAAAATGTGTGAGCCGGAGGCTAAAAAACTGTGAGCTGGCTCGCACTGACTCCGTTTAGGGGGAACACCGGTCATACCTACTCACCACCACTCCAGGGTTTCTGGCCTTCTAAGGATCTCCTGTCGGGGACGGTTTTATTTTACAGGCCTGCGTTCTGCCTTTAAGCCCTCATGAGGCCCTTCTTGCCCCTGGTGCTGGAAAGTTTTAGCTTTGGCTACTTCCTGTTTTGTAAAAAAAAATGATCTCTTGACAGCAGCTCACAGTCTGTTGGTGTGCAGATTACAGATACACGGCAGGACGGGAGAAATGTTCTGCAGCGTCACGGACCCAGAACCCTTTGCCCCGCAGTCAGTTTCCACTTGTGCTAAGACCAGCACTGCCAACGCTCCCTTCCTGGCCTCTCTCGGCCTGAGAGTCCCCGCCCCGGCTGGAGAAACCCACCCAGACAAACCGACTTCGCCTCATCAGCCTCTCCCCCAAACTGTGCGTCACCCGGTGCTCCCATCTGTTTGCGCACTGCTTGGCAACAGGATAAACAAGGGAACACCACTGATGCCCGTACCCTGCAAAGCTCCGGTGTGAAAGAGTGCGCTCGCTGGTGGAGGGGGACCTGCACGCAGCTGGACGTTGGCCCTGCTGGGACTTAAGCCCTGGAAAGCGAAAGGCTCAGCTCAGAGAAATAATCCCGTTAAAGCAAACCAGGCACTTTTGATTCCAGCAAGCAGCTCTCTCCGCTCCTGTTCCTGCATTCGTTTTTACCAAATGGTGGTCGTCTGTCTCTCTCGGTGCTCTGCTTGCTTGAACTGTCACAATGAAACTGGACAGCATTCTTGTGACATCGCAGATGGGGAACAGAGTGCCATCGGCCTCGGGCGTCGATGCAGATCAAGCTCTGCAGAGTGACGTCGGGCAGAAGGCAGACACCTGCCACAAGGAGCCCCGTCAGCTGGACTAACCATCTCCGGCCATCTCCGATAACGTAGCGAGACGTTACTGACGATCCTTGCCACTGAAACCTTTAGCTGCCCGCTTCTACACAATAAGCTTCTGTGAAAGGGACTGGACATCATTGTCCAGGCCTGTTGACCACTCTTAACCCAGTCAGACTTTTGTCCTATCGAGGTCGGCACTGT
>NW_015165905.1:64551-94145 GCF_001447785.1 Gekko japonicus
CCTAGGGTTTGAACCCAGACCTCCTTCCAAAGGCATTCTTCGATAAGAGTAGGTCCACATAACGGTATGATGTTTTAAGAATATTCGGGTGCTACTACTACTACTACGGAGGAGGTAGATGGCTTTAATTCGGCTGCACTTAATCAGACATGACAACGGGACTTTCACATGGCCAACAGAAATATCTGTTTTTTCTTTCCAGGCGGTGTATTCCCAGGAGAAGGCTGGGGATATGGCTGCCCAAAGTACTCAGGACGTGCCGGGCGTTTGAGACCGGGATCCAAACTCCTGGACTCATGTTTTTTAATTTGAGAAGCAACTCACACCGATGCTCTGAGAAGTCCATCTCCTTCCTCCCGTAAATCACCCCGACGCAGCCCCAGCTCTGAGAAGATGATGAGGATTGGATTTATACCCCGCCCTTCACTCGGAGTCTCAGAGCGGCTTACAAACTCCTTTCCCTTCCCCTCCCCACAACAAGCATCCTGTGAGGTGGGTGGGGCTGAGAGAACTCTTGACAGAAACGGCTCTTTTTCAAGGACAGCTCTGAAAGAACTACGGCTTGCCCAAGGTCACCCAGCAGCTGCAAGAGGAGGAGTGGGGAATCAAACCCGGTTCTCCCATTTCCGAGTCCGCCCACTTAACCACGACACCAAACTGGCTCCCAGGAGAAGCTTTCTTCCCAAATCCATTCTAGCCCCAGTTCTTTTTTCTTCTCTGCCGACATCTCAGACACAGGAAACCCTTCCTTGCTCAAAGGCCTATTATCTCACCAAATCTGGGTCGCTGCTCGGAGGGAATGATGGACCAAAGCCTTGTCACACTTTGACGCCCCACCACCGTCTTGGGTTTCCTCATCATCCAACGCACTTTAAGGAGGGCGATTTCGACAGTCCCAAGGGAAATAAAAGCTATCAGCGCTGGCTAACGAGAAAACATTAACATTTGACAGCCTGACTCATTTATTTGTGGCTGCGGTAAATACAAGACCTTGGCAGTCGAAGGGCCACCCTCACTGCCTCCGGGCCTGGCCCACGGTCCTGGTCTGTCGCCCTCCCCGTTTGCTCACAGTCACAGAACAACAAGAACCGCCTCGCTGAGTCCAAAACAGGCAAGCCAGGAGCACAGAAGCAGGGCACGATGGAGACATCCGGTCCACTTGCTGCCGATCCCTGGGATCCTTTTTAGCAGAAAAGTGCTGAAATAAAACACCCTGTAGATAAGCTGCAAACCCAGTACGTGAACAGAAGAGAAAAGGAAGAGATTGGATTATATACCCTGCCCGTCACTACCTGAAGGAGTCTCAGAGCGGCTTACAAACTCCTTTCCCTTCCCCTCCCCACCACAGACACCCTGTGAGGTCGGTGGGGCTGAGAGAGCTCTCTCGAGGACTGCTCTTGAGAGAACAGCTCCGAGGGAACTTGTGACTGACCCAAGGTCACACCAGCTGGCTGCATGTGGAGGAGGAGTGGGGAATCAAACCCGGTTCTCCCAGATTAGAGTCCACCGCTTCCAACCACCACACCAAACTGGCTCTCATGGGCTTTGGAAAGATTTCGTGGCAACAGCTACGAAGGGCAGGCTTTCCCGGAGATGATGGAGCTCGACTATGCATTTCAGGATCGTGCGAGTATTCCTTCCTGCAGGATTGCTGAGGGGTTGTTTTGACAGATGAAGTCATCCCCGTTTTAAAAATTCCAGACGTGACCCTGAGCTGGTGTGGACGGACCCAGCTCCGAAAAACACACCCAGATCAGGTCAACCACAGGCATACTGCGGATTCGAGATCTGCAACCGTTCTATACCACACGGGACGGAGTGTGCTTTAAAAGGTCATTAAAGATGGGTAGCCTTTTCTGGAAGAGCCAGTTTCACACAAGGATAGTTTGATTGGAATGGGAAGCAGCCTGCTTTACCACACAAGCTCTTGTGTCTCGCCATACCATCTCTTCCTGTACAGCTTTAAGATCATCCCAAAAATGAACATTTGATGAAGGGGGGGGGGGATTACCGACTCGACACTAAGCCTGGATTTACACAGCATCAGCACTTCCCCCAAATTCAAGAGTAATTTACTGTGCCTGTGTAACCAAGCCAAGATCTCGCAAAACCTTTTGTTGATTCCACACTTGCCACATACAATTAAGGCAACTGTAGATAATTTCTAAGCGATACAGCAGATGAACTATGGCCTGGATTGTGTAGGTTGTTGAGCTGTGGGTGGATAAACCTAGAATTAAGGAGCCGACTCTCATCTCAGAGAACCACGGCGGATGACACGCGGCCTACCCAGCCAAATTTATTCCAAGCAACCTGCAAATGGAATGAACTGATGGAGAGGAAGATATTGGATTTATACCCCGCCCTTCACTACCCAAAGGAGTATCAGAGCGGCTTACAATCTCCTTTCCCTTCTCCTCCCCACAACAGACACCCTGGGAGGGAGGCGGGGCTGAGAGAGCTCTGACAGAAACTGCTCTTTTCAAGGACAGCTCTGACAGAACTATGGCTTGCCCAAGGTCATCCAGCAGGTGCAAGTGGAGGAGTGGGGAACCAAACCCGATTCTCCCAGATTAGAGTCTGCGCACTTAACCACTACACCAAACTGGCCCAGCAGGTCATCATGACAGACAAAAACTATGAAGAGACAAAGGGGGAGGCTCCCTTCTCCTGGGCCCGATCCTCGAACAAGCCATGCTGTAACTGAATAGACCCTCTGAAGGGACTACACAGCACTCAGAAAAGATGTAAAGACCGTGAAAAAACCATGGAAAAGCCCCTCCTAAGGAGGCTCCCCCTTCCCCAATTTTCCTGATAGAAGAACTGGATGCTTTGAGGACTACTGAAAACACCTCCTAAGAAACATTTTCTCTTTTGGAATAAGTACAATGCCCTTTAAGACAATGCCCTTAACGTGAAGATTTTTATGTGAGAATCTACAGCGTTAGACGATTTCTGTGGGTACTGCAGATACACGCAATGCATTTCCACATTTGTATCTGCTTAAAGGGGATTGCATCCGAAAATAAGCTACTATAGAGTCTGCAATACGCTATTAAAGAGATCAGTATATCATAAAGCTTAACTTGATATCCAAGTACACACCTAGCCCTATGACAACTATATGAGAGTGCTTCTGTCCAAGTAATATACTGTCTTCTCTTTTCTATACAACTGGTGTCTTGTTTTTACTTCTTCCTACGCCTCAGGTGCTAAGATAGCAGAGGGGGAGCCAGTTTGCAGCTCACCCCCCAAGAGTGGACATATTCACAATGTTGCTTGTAGAAAAAGCGGCATTCACACTTCTAAATCCCATAAATCATGCCAAACAGTATCCTTTTACATGCAAAGTTATCAATTATGCATTTTATTCTAAAGGAGTAGACTAAGACCAGATTAAGTATTGCTCCTGTTTCGTTTTCCTCTGAGCCAGATTCAGTGTTCAACTTTGTACTGCATTTTGCCTTTATGGGTTTACTGATTTCTAGGGTACGCTGCCTGGAATGAGGAATATTTAACGCAGGCAAGCCACACAGCTGTATCAGCTAGGAGGCAAAGGATATCTCCAGTGGCTCACAAACAGCCGGTGTTGTAAAGATGCACACTCTCAGAAGAGACCCCCAACACCATTTCACAATCTGCTTTATGGAAGTCCCCACAAGAAACTGAAGGGGGAAGTCCCCATGGGCAGGTGAAATTTCTCATGTGATCTTTGGGGATTACAACAACCACAGATGCCTACTGACGGTGTCCTTTTCTGGACAGGACGAAGTGGCAGAAAAAATACCTCTGCATCTGTGCACCGCAGAAGGAATAAACCTGCCATTTCTGCATCCCTGCACAAGGCAGGCACATGAAATATTGATGCCCACTTGTAAAAATCTGACCTGACCGCATACGGGTTGGAAACGTTTCCAGCCGGAAAGTCAGACTCAATCCAGTAAGGAGTAATTGACTTTTTAAATCGAGTCAAACATCAGTTGGGAGAAGGGCAGAGACTATTTCAACATCCTGGACCTCACGCTTGAACCCTTAGGTCTCAAAAGAGCACGGGAGGAGTTTTTGTTGACACAACAAATCTGTGAAACCCAATTACTCAAGTAGTAAGTAGCAAAATCCTTCCCTCCTCCCCAAATTTAAGCTCACTCTGTCAAAGGCAGTGAGCGGAATTTGCTGTTTCACTTCCTCTCAGACATCTATTTGGGGAATCCTAAAAAAAAATCAATAATTTACTCAACAACCAGAGCAGCATTTTTAAGTCACACATCACAGGCGCTTTCTGATCTGTCTTGCAAGCGGGAAGGTGAAGCCTGTTATCCACGCATAGTTAAGACCAGAGGATTTATATGGGGGGGGGGAGCAAAACCTGACAATTTGAAAGACAGAGGGCTGAAATGTGCTTTCAGCAAATTTCACAGTGGGAGGTTTTCAACTACAGCTAATGCGTTCCCGCAGAGAATTTCTGGACTTCCCAAAAATTAAGGGCATGCATTCTCTGACAGATTTAAGAAGATACGATTTTTGAACAGGTCTACAATGAAACTGACAATGTCGGCATTTTAACACTCGGCGGTATTTTAAAAATCCCCCCGTTAACTCACGCACACGTACAAACACAGCTGCAAAAGGTATTCTGGTAACAGCCTTCCAGAGAATGTCAAACATTTTAAAAGCTTGGGGGGGGGGGGTCACTTTGATGCAGCTCGGCCTGCCCGGCAAAGTTCTTGGTGGTCCCGAAAGCAGCACTTTGGATTCTGGCCTACATCTCCCAGCTGCGTTTTCATTGTTTTGTCTAACCCGAATCCGCTGAGCAAACCCAAAATGCTGGCAATTTAATTGAGAGCCCGGTTCCAGCTTCCTGCTCCTTCCTCCCCAAAGGCACCAGATCCAAGGGAGAGACAAGGAGCCCCATCCCCCAGAATCCCCCTCCCCCTTTCAAAACAGTTTTCTCCACTTGCGTTGAGCGTCTTTCTCTGGGGGGCAAAGCAAGCATGATCTGAAAGCATGGTTTCGGCGTTCTAAGAACTGGCTTGACCCAAGCCACGGTGCTACTCTCCCACTCCCTCTTACGCCTCTCGTCTGGTTAGAAGATAATGCTTAAACCCAGAATTAAGCTTTGTTGGTCTTTTTTTTATATACTCATTTATTTATTTTTAAACAACAAACGAAGACAAACAAACAAAAACATAGAAACTGGGGAAATCCATTACCTTTTAGCTGTGAACTATTATGTTACCTCTCACTATCCATCTGAATTTTGATTATTTTTAGGAAGAGGAAGAAGAAGAGATTGGATTTATACCCCGCCCTTCACTTGGAGTCTCAGAGCGGCTTACAAACTCCTTTCCCTTCCCCTCCCCACAACAGACACCCTGTGAGGTGGGTGGGGCTGAGAGAGCTCTGACACAAACTGCTCTTTTTCAAGGACAGCTGTGCCAGAGCTTGTGACTGACCCAAGGTCACATCAGCAGGTGCAAGTGGAGGAGTGAGGAATCAAACCTGGTTCTCCCAGATTAGAGTCAGCACACTTAACCACGACACCAAATATCACTTATTTTTCCTGACTGTTCCGCAAATACTTTTAAATAAAGCCCGTCTTATCTCCATATGCTTGGGTCTGACTACTTTCTTTTTATATAAACCTCAAGCCATTTGTAGACTCTTGACCATGTGGGTTGAAATCTTTCTTCTTGCTGTCCTCTCAAAAATAAAGTCAGTTTATCCATCTCTGCTGTTTCTAGAACCTTAGCACTCGTTCCTTCTTTTGATGGTGTTTCATCTTTTCTCCAGCATTTAGCGTATACAATATTCTTTTTTATATACTCATTTTTTTATTTTTAAACAACAAACGAAGACAAACAAAGTGGTTATTCTCAGTATGAGAATAATAAGATAAAAAACCTGGTTTTTTATAATGCTCTGGTCTTGTATTCAATAAAAACAATTCAGGGGTAAAGGGAATGGTAAAAAGGTAAAGGTTCCCTTGCTCGAAAGCCAGTCGAGTCCGACTCTAGGGTTGCGGTGCTCATCTCCGTTTCAAAGCCGAAGAGCCAGCGCTATCCGAAGACGTTTCCGAGGTCATGTAAACACCAAGGCGCACGGAACGCTGTTACCTTCCCACCAAAGTGGTCCGTATTTATCTACTTGCAATTTCTTGCTTTCGAACTGCTAGGTTGGCAGGAGCTGGAACTAGAGACGGGAGCTCGCTCCGTCATGCGGCACACTCGGGTCTCAAACTGCTGAACTACTGACCCTCCACAGCCTGCAGTTCAGCGTCTCAACCACGGGAATGGTACATTCTAGCATTTTTGTAACATTTCGTGAATTGAAGCCCAGTACTTTTTAACTCTAACACAAGTCCACCACATATGAAAAAAAGAACCAACCATCTTAGCTATGTTGGTCTTAAAGGTGTCACTAGACATGAGCTTTTGTTTATTGCTTCAGACCAGCATGGCGACCCCACCTGAATCTATCCTGTGAGATGGTTATCCCTTACTAACAGAGGGGCACACACCGGGCTCTGGGCTTTCATTACAGCCCCAGGAGGCTCAAGTCTTCAAGCTGGAAAACCCTCCCCTCCCCCCCCCTGCGCAAAAAAGAATGCTCAGAATGAGCATTAACAAGGAAGAGAAGACAAGCCCCTGGTATCAGGGAAGAAGCCCGCAAGGTGCCTTCCTCATGACACACACAGAAGACCGACCCCGCCTTATTGTCTGGAAACCTGTTGTGGTCATCGGCACGGCGATGAACGCACCTGTCTACCCACCCACCCACCCACGACGGGCTGCTTCATCATCCACAGCACTGTGGTTGAATTGGCCTCCAACAGCCCAACTGACGTCACTCCCGGAGACTTAGCGAAAAAATCGCTGAGCCCAGCCTAGGCGGCTGTCACGTGGCCCAGGAACACAACACCGCCTGGCACGTGCTGCACCAACCCTGAGTGTTTGGAATTCTTTGCATGCCTTACGCCTGGGGTGGGCTACCATGATTCAGAGATTGTGGAGAGCGGGGCAAGGATCAGGGCTAAGAGGCGGCAGGCTGGCCTTAAACCCACTAGCCAGGTCGACAGGCGAGTTAGACGGAGGAATACAAAGAGAGGCAATATCATAGCTGACCCAACTTTCTCGCACGGTGCAGATACAAGTCAGCTTTCAAGTGGTTAAACGGGGAGCTCATTCACAAATCCAAGACAATGGAACCCTCCCCCCAATAGGGTGACGGGATTCTTATCTCACCACGGATGCTAATTCTGTGCCCCCAAACATCTCCCCTCTGCTGGAATCAAGCTGATAACAAGATGCACGGTCCTTTTGCATCCTTGGCAAGAATGCTTTACAATGCCCCTCCCCACCTTCTGATCTGAACAGAAGAAGAAGAGGAGATTGGATTTATACCCCGCCCTTCACTCGGAGTCTCAGAGCGGCTTACAAACTCCTTTCCCTTCCCCTCCCCACAACAAGCACCCTGTGAAGTAGGTGGGGCTGAGAGAGCTCTTGACAGAAACTGCCCTTTCAAGGACAGCTCTGACAGAACGATGGCTTGGCCAAGGTCATCCAGCAGCTGCAAGTGGAGGAGTGGGGAATCAAACCCGGTTCTCTCAGATTAGAGTCCGCGCACTTAACCACCAAACCGGCTCTCAACCTCATAAGAACAGACACTACAGTTGATTTTAGCCAAAAGACCAAGGACTCATAGATCTGACGAAGCATGCTTACACACGGAAGCTTAAACCTGTTAGTCTTAAAGGTGCCACTGGACTCTAACTTTGTTCAAAGATCTCCATTCATCCTCTCTTCTGACAAAGGGAACTTTACCTCCTTTTATTTGTGTTTATTTATAGCCCAACTTTCACCCCAGTGAGGAGCCAAAGCTGCTTACGTCAATCTCCTCTCCTCCATTTTCTCCCTACAACAGCCCTGTGAAGTAGTCCAGGCTGAGAATGTGTGACTAGTCCAAGGTCACCCAGGTCAGAGTGGGGATTTGACCCCGGATATCCCAGATCCTCGTCCAACACCTGAACCACTACACCATGCTAACTCACAAAAGGTAAAAGGTAAAGGTTTCCCTTGCTCGAAAGCCAGTCGAATCCGACTCTAGGGGGCGGCGCTCATCTCTGCTTCCAAGCCAAAGAGCCAGCGCTGACCAAAGATGTCTCCGCGGTCATGTGGCAGGCATGACTAGACGCCGAGGTGCACGGAACGCTGTTACCCTCCCACCAAAGTGGTACCTATTTATCTACTTGCAATTTCTTGCTTTCAAACGGCTAGGCTGGCAGGAGCTGGGGCCAGAGACGGGAGCTCACTCCGTCACGCGGCACCCAGATCTCGAACTGCCGAACTATGGACCTTCCAGCCTGCAGGTCAGCGTCTTAACCACTAGAGCCACTGTGGCCCTAACTCTCAAAAGCTTAACCCTGACACTCCCGCTGGTCTCTTAGGCACGACCGGAAATGAACCTAACTGTTCTATTACAAGATGAATAGCCATGTCAGTCTGCAGCAGTAGGAAAGAGCAGGAGTCCAGGAGCACCTTAAGGACGAACACAACCCGTGACTAGCTTTCACGAGTCACCGCTCGCTTCTTCAGACACTCGGCACTTCTGGTTGTATCCGAAGAAGTGAGCAGAGACTCACGAAAGCTCACACCCTGCCACAAATGTTATTAGTCTTTGCAGGGCTCTTTTTGTAGCAGGAACTCATTTGCATATTAAGCGACACGCCCCTAATGTAGCCAATCCTCCAAGAGTTTACAGTAGCTCCTGTAAGAAGAGCTCTGTAAGCTCTTGGAGGATTGGCTGCATTAGGGGTGTGTGGCCTAATATGCAAAGGAGTTCCTGCTACGGTGCCACTGGGACGCCTGCTCTTTTCTAGTATCCTACTACAGAACGAGGCTGTCCTCCGGAACCACCAAGCTGTACAGAACGCTTCCGTTCAAGGCCGGCATTCTCCAGCCGCCAGAAAAACCAGTCGCACTGTCCTTCTTTGTTAAACGCAAGCACCGTCTACGGCAAGCCTTTGTGAGGGAGAAAAACTTGCTGATCCAGACACCTAATTCTCCGCCGCTAGACAGAAAAAAAGAGAGGATTAGGAATGCCATCTCAGAAAACAAAAATGTTCAGTGCCGATAACATGTTCGGCAGACCAGCTGAACAGGATGGACTCTCTGGCGAACACAAGGCGTTCTCTCTTGACCGGTGGAGGGAGGAAAACCAGGCAGGAGCTGCAGCCCCAAACTATATTTCACCCACTTTCTCCAAACTGGCATAGTCCCCTTTGATAACCTGAGCGTTCCTTCTTGCAGGCACCCAGTAAAGCCCTGTTCCCAAATTAAAGCAAGGATAACACGCATGTAGGAAAAGAAGAAAAACAGCTTTATTGGAGAAGCAGGGATGGCAGAGTTTGGCAAATAAGGAGGAGGAGGAAGAACAGGAAGAGGAAGAAGAAGTGGTAGAGGAAGAGGAAGAAGAGGAGGAGGAAGAGGAAGGAGGAGATTGGATTTATACCCCGCTCTTCACTTGGAGTCTCAGAGCGGCTTAAAAACTCCTTCCCCTTCCCCTCCCCACAACAGACACCCTGGGAGGTAGGTGGGGCTGAGAGCGCGCTTTCCAGAACTGTCCTTGAGAGAACAGCGCTGACAGAACTATGGCTTGCCCAAGGTCATCCAGCAGCTGCAAGTGGAGGAGTGGGGAATCAAAACCAGTTCTCCCAGATTACAGTCTGCGCTCTTAACCACTACACCAAACTGGCTCTTTATAAAATTAGGTTTATATAATGATGCATGGGGTGGAGAGGGTTGACATAGAGGTATTTTTCCCCTCTCCCAAAATACTAGAACTCAAGGGCGCCCCATGAAGCTGATGGGACAGTAGGTTCAGGATGGACAAAAGGGAATACTTCTTTACACAGAGAGTGATTGAAATGTGGAATTCGCTGCCAGTTGATATAGTGAGGGCCACAGGCATAGACAGCTTTAAAAGGAAACTGGACAGATTCATGGCAGATATTAGTGGCTACTAGCCATGGTGACCGAGGGGAACCTCCACATTCAGAGCCACTAAACCTCTGAAGCCTAGTGCGAAGAGGCAACATCAGGGAAGGCCTCGGCCTCTGTGCCCTGTTGTTGGCCCTCCTGGAGAACTGGTTGGCCACCGTGTGAGATAGGGTGCCGGACTAGATGGACTACTGGTCTGATCCAGCAGGGCTCTTCTGAGGTTCTTAAGATCAGAGGAAGGCCTGGGCCTCTATGCCCTGTTGTTGGCTCTCCAGAGGAACTGGTTGGCCATTGGTTGAGACGGGAGGCTGGACTAGATGGACCCTCACTGGTCTGATCCAGCAGGGCTCTTTTGAGGTTCTCATCAGGGGAAGGCCTCAGCCTCTCTGTCCTGTTGTTGGGCCCTCCAGAGGAACTGGTTGGCCCCTGTGTGAGACAGGATGCTGGACTGGATGGACCATTGGTCTGATCCAGCAGGGCTCTTTGGATGTTCTTCTCAGGGGAAGGCCTTGGCCTCTGTGCCCTGTTGTTGGCCCTCCTGGAGAACTGGTTGGCCACCGTGTGAGATAGGGTGCCGGACTAGATGGACTACTGGTCTGATCCAGCAGGGCTCTTCTGAGGTTCTTAAGATCAGAGGAAGGCCTGGGCCTCTATGCCCTGTTGTTGGCCCTCCAGAGGAACTGGCTGGCCATTGGTTGAGACGGGAGGCTGGACTAGATGGACCCTCAGTGGTCTGACCCAGCAGGGCTCTTCTGAGGTTCTTACGCCTCTGTCCTTTACCCTAAGGAACTGACAGTGCAAGCAATCACGAACACATCAGCCTACGATGGTTCCACGATTCTTTCTACATCGTGAAATCCAGAATGCCATGACCATGTCAGGGGGGGAAATACACCACAAACGAAATTCAAGGGGAAGGGGAAAGACAAGCGGGGATCCAGTTCCAGACTGTCCCACAGCCAAACCACACGACCTCAGCAGAGTTTCTATTGGAAGCAGATTCAAACAAACATTCTTCAAGCTGAGCCTGAGCCTGGGGAAGATTAATGAGCCTATTAACTTCAGCTTCCTCCTGCCTTACAAAAGATTTTTTTAACAAGTTGCAGTCATTAATTTAGAGTTTGCACAATGGCAGCTCTTGTTGAACGGAGGGGAAAGATCACACAATGCAGGCCTGGAAACGGAGGCAATGAAATGATCAATCGGGTCGGAGGAGCCCTGAGCCCCTTTCCTCTAGAGATCCTTTAATCCAGTTGGTAGGGGAACGAAAGCGCACACAAGAAAAGCAGCAAAAACAAAAGCTGCCACCAAGAATGGCAGATGCAAAGCTTGGGGCGGTGGGGGAGAGAGAAAAAAAAATCCAAACAATGCCGGACACACCAAGCCAAATGTTAGCTCCGTTCTGTTCGACAACAAAGAGAAAGCCTAAGCAATTTTCTCAGACTGCAAGCCCGAAAAATTGAAGAGCCTGCAAGTCTCTAATGCAGTCACCTTAAGAGCCCGGCACTGGGCCGATAAAGAAAAATGCGATGCTGCCTCGTAACTTTTAGCCCCGGCAGCCTGAAATCCGAAACATATTTAGAGCACTGCGTATAATGGTTTCCATACAGATGTAGTGGTGAAGTACGCAGGCCAAACTGAGAGGTTTCTGGTGCAGAGGCAAAGCTGAGAGAGGACACAGGAGGCCCAGAATAGCTGGAAGCCTTGAAAGACCCAACTAGATCTCCAGAAGAGCAGCAGAGTGTACCACTACTTAAATATATAGTCGAATCCGACTCTAGGGTGCGGTGCCGATCTCAGTTTCCAAGCAGAAGAGCCAGCGCTGTCCGAAGACGTTTCCGTGGTCATGTGGCCGGCGTGACTAAACACCAAGGCGCACGGAACGCTGTTCCCTTCCCACCGAAGTGGTCCCTATTTATCTACTTGCAATTTCTTGCTTTCGAACTGCTAGGTTGGCAGGAGCTGGAGCTAGAGATGGGAGCTCACTCCGTCATGCGGCACACTCGGGTCTTGAACTGCTGAACTACCGACCTTCCATAGCCTGCAGTTCAGCGTCTTAACCACTTGAGCCACCGCAGCACTAAGGTGGTACTGGACTCAAATCTAGGCACTCTAATGCAGACCAACATGGCTAAATCACAGAGCTGGACTGGGAAGCGTCCGTAGAGACCATCTAGTCCAACCCCCTTGCTCCCTGCAGGAACAGCCTAAAGCATCCCTGACAAGTGTCTGTCCAGCCACTGCTTGAAGACCACCAGTGGTAGTGGTGGTGGGGAGCTCCCTAGGCAGCCGATTCCACTGCTGAGAACTAAACTCACTGGGAAACTGGGCAGCTTAGCCAGCAGAAAGCAGACCAACAGAGAAAGATACACACACAGGGCTCACTATTCAAAGCGATGCGCCATTTAAATGAGGGGGTCATTTGGCCACCGATTCAGGCCTCTCGCCACAGATTTGCTTACAGGGAGCCCACAGATAGGAAATCCCAAGGTCAAAATCCCCCAGAAATCACCCCGCTTCTCTCTTCCTCGTTATTTTGTGCCTGTTTTAAACTCAGGTTAAACATGTATAAACAAACGTGAGTCATCGGCAAATTGGCTCGGTAATTACAGGCAAATTATGAAGGAAACTTGGCACGCTAACAGGCCATTGAACGAGCCCGGGACTCCCATGAAAGGGAAGTCTCTCTGTATTTGCGGCGTCCCACGACTGAGAGAAGCAAACACCACCACCCCTCGCCGGGCCCGACTCGAAAAGCTCACGGGCAAAGTTACACGCTCAGAACAGTGTCACAGCTCCCAAGTGCGATGCCATCAGCTATGAAGTATGTGGGGCAACACCCTCTGGCCTCACCGTTCACACGGCGAGTCACACCAGCAGTGGCCACCAACCTGCAATTCTGGAAACGGCTCCCATCTTTCTTCCCAGAGCGTGCGTCACGTCCTTCCCGCGCCCCTGAAATCCAAGTGCCGCAGCATCCTCACCTCCATATTGCATGACGTGCACTTTACACCTCAAAGTATCACAGAACGCCCTTTCAACTCAAGCCCGGTAGCAGAGAAAAAGACTGTCTCAGCTGCTCTAAGCAGATCTCTCTTCCCACAATAAAGACGTGGGGCTCAGGGGAAAAGCCTCTGCTTTGCAAGCAGAAGGTCCCAGGTTCAATCCCTGCCGTCTCCAGTTAAAGAGGACCAGGCTGTAGATGATGGGAAAGACCTCCGCCTGAGACCCTGGAGAGCTGTCAAGAGGGGCCGTGGCTCAGTGGCAGAGCCTCTACTTGGCATGCAGGAGGTCCCCGGTTCAATCCCCTGCAGCATCTCCAGTTAAAAAGGACCAGGCAGTGGGTGATGGGAAAGACCTCCGCCTGAGACCCTGGAGAGCTGTCAAGAGGGGTTGTGGCTCAGTGACAGAGCATCTGCTTGACATGCAGAAGGTCCCCGGTTCAATCCCCAGCAGCACCTCCAGTTAAAAAGGACCAGGCAGGAGGTGATGGGAAAGACCTCCGCCTGAGACCCGGGAGAGCTGTCAAGAGGGGCTGGAGCTCAGTGGCAGAGCCTCTGCTTGGCATGCAGGAGGTCCCCGGTTCAATTCCCAGCAGCATCTCCAGGTAAAAAAGACCAGGCAGGAGGTGATGGGAAAGACCTCCACCTGAGACCCTGGAGAGCCACTGCCAGACTGAGCAGACAGTACTTACATTGATGGACCAACAGTCTGGATTCAATATAAGGCAGATTCATGTGTAATTGTTTAGTGGCATCATGGTGCATTCTAAAAACACCTGAGACAGCTTTTGATTACTAGAATTGTGGACAGTGTTTCTGAATTCACGTTTTAGGACAGCAACGCAAAAATCAAAACATGAAACAGAGTCAGGAACAATATTTATCTTGACCCAGTTTTTAAAGACTCGGTTTGGTGTAGTAGTTAAGAGTGGGGACTCTAATCTGGGAAAACCAGGTTTGATTCCCCACGCCTCCACATGCAGCTGCTGGTGTGACCTTGGGTCAGTCCCAAGTTCTCTCAGAGGCAGTCGTCAAAATAGCTCTCCCAGCCCCACCTACCTCACAGGGTGCCTGTTGTGGGGAGGGGAAGGGAAAGGAAAATGTAAGCCACTCTGAGACTCCAAGTGAAAGCCGGGGTATCAATCCAATTTCTTCTCTCCACCTTCTCACAGGAGGCTAATTCAGGCTCCATACCTGATCCCCCATTAAGGTACAGACATCTGCTTAGCTTCAACTACGCTGGCACACTCTTGCCAGCTCTGGAAAACTTCAAACTACTGTAAACTAAATCTGTCTAAGCGGTTAAATAAGGAAGTGCTTCCATTTAAACCGTTAAAAGAATTAACACTTCTCCTTTGATTTGAAACACCACTGCTTGCTAAGTCACAATCATTTTTAAGTAAGCACCATTCTTTTGGGGAGAGGACATCATGCTATCTAGATGTAAAAAACACTAACGGATTGCTAAGTACACCTGAGATAGCCCGCAATAAAGGAAATCCTGATAGCTGAAGCAAAGTCTCCCCTTCCTGCCCCAGTCAAAGTCACCTTCAAACATGTACATGCCCCCCCCCCGTGCAGTGCCCCAGGTGTTTAAAGACATTTCAAGGAAGTCCTGCAGAAACCTCTTGCACAGAGCATGCTGTGTCTTTTTCCAGTTCTGAAGAAAGTAGTACTGGTCAGCAATGCTCCCTTCTAAGTTGTGGAGACTTGTGAGCAAAAATTCTACTTTGTGAGCTACTGGCATTAAAGTTGTGAGTGAGCGCTTTGGCTACTGCATAAATCAGTTTGCTCTGGAGCCATCCCTTCCTGAGCTAAGACAAAAATCTATGAGCTGGAGGCTAGAAACCTGTGAGCTAGCTCACACTAACTCAGCTTAGAGGGAACACTGCATGGCCAGCCTAACTTTTGACAGCTAGCGCAAGCATTGTTTTTTAACAGGAAGACTGAGCCCTTTATCTGTAATGTGGGAGTAATAACACTGACTCCTTTGAAGACTACCAACATAATGCACACGAAAGTGGTCTGAACGCTCGTAAACATTACTAGCATGCTGGAAATGGTCATTTGTTTTTCTTACTGGCCATATGGTCACTGACACATCTACAGTGCTTGGAGGTCTGAAACCAGTCCAGATTTCCTCCTTCAAGTCCTAATGACCACTCTGTGAAAATAGGTTAGCCTGGGTTTTCCCCACAAGATCACTTTAGGGTGGAGGCTTACAGAGGAGATTGGCGGTGACCCATTAGTGAGTGTGTGGCCACGGAGGAGATTCGTTCCAAGGACAGTTCAATACATATCCTCTTCTTCCTCACCAGCACTCCAAAGAGAGAACCAAGGAAAGCGCCCCAAGCTAGTGTTCCCTCTAAGCTGAGTTAGTGTGAGCTGGCTCACTGTTTTTTAGCCTCCGGCTCACACATTTTTGCCTTAGCTCAGGAAGGGTGGCTCCAGAGCAAACTAATTTACGCAGCAGCCAAGTCACTCACTCACAACTTTAATGCCGGCAGCTCACAAAGGAGAATTTTTGCTCACAGGACTCCACAGCTTAGAGGGAGCATTGCCTCAAGCCAGCACATTTCTCCTATTCCTGAATTTCTGTGCACTAGACTCAAGAGTCATCCCACACCCCACTGCTTCTGAGCCCTCACATTTCTAGGTTTTGCTATCCAAGTGGTCGTTTCAGTCTGGAGCGACTTTTCGGAAGCTCCCAAACAACTGAGTAGTCACTCCACTAAGAGTTTAGTCACTAAATTAAGGGTAATCCCAGGAATCTGCTGTTCCAATATACGGAACCTAACACACCAGTTTTATTTCCCCGCTAAACGTATACCCCATCTTTGGGTCTGGAAGATCAAAGAGGGTTTAGAGCCAGGGCTACACCCATATCAAGCCCCAATTCTTTGGGGGGGGGGGCGAACAGTGTTCCCTCTGAGTTAGTGTGAGCTAGCTCACAGGGTTTTAGCCTCCAGCTCACACATTTCTGTCTCAGCTCAGGAAGGATGGCTCCAGAGCAAACTAATGTATGGAGCAGCCAAATCGCTCGCTCACAACTTTGATGCCAGAAGCTCACAAAGCAGAATTTTTGCTCACAAGACTCCACAGCTTAGAGGGAGCATTGAGGACAAACCCTCGATCCACAGCTGGTTGGACTCAAATGTGCCAACCAAAGTTAGGCACCGCAACAGTAAACGCTGCTTCCAGGAGGTGGGAGGGAACTCCGATCCTGCTCTTGAAGCTCAGAGCGGGACACAACATTGCCTAACTGCTTTTGCAATATCCTGGATAAGTAGGCCTTCATTAACTCAATTTTACAGATGAGAACCCGGGACCGATGGCAACCTGAAACCAGCCCATCAGGTATGACTTGAACCCAGGGCTTCTGAAACCAAGCACGATAGTCTCTGTTGACTCGGAAATCCTAAACGCTTCAGGAGAACTCCCACTGACTGCTGAGAAAAGCACCATCCCAGGAAGGAGAAGAAGGATGTGCTCTGTTCCTGCTGCCCTTCATTTCTTCACAGCTCCAGGGACTAACAAACGCAGAGCGCAGCCCTCACGCCTGCCTGCCTCCAGTAAGAGGAAAACCTTTCCAAGTCAACCGGACAAACACAAGCCTGAAGCCCTCCTGTTTTAATTTCAGGTCCTGGATGACTTACCTAATAAAACGTGTATCCTGTTTTTTTTGCTAGACACTCACACCAGTTGATCAAATATAACAGACAACAGCATAAGCATTTCAATCGGCAACAGTGATGAAGGAATGGCCACTGAACACTGATAAACTCTACTGACTACATTCAAATCCAAATGAACAAGATTCCCAGGGTACGAACTTTTGAGAGACGGACAAAGGGAGTTTCGACGCTCAGCTCAGACTCCCCGAATCTTGTTGGTAACAAAGGTGCTACAGAACCAGATCTAGCTGTCCTACTGAAGACCAGCATGGCCACCCTCTGAAACGACTAATGATATATTTCGAGACTGAACAGCGTAAATTAAACAGGCCCAGTTGCCCATAGAATAAAGAGCTCAACCTAACGTAGGTCTGAAGCATTGTGTTTTTGGCGGCGGGCAGAATCTTCATCCTCAGAATTGTCCTAAGCCAGTGGTGGCAAACCTATGGCACGGGTGCCAGAGGTGGCACTCAGAGCCTTCTCTGCGGGCACGCGTGCCATCGCCCCAGCCAGGCCCAGACCATCATTAAAGTGTCGAGTTCTCTGCCAAATAATTTTAAGTAAATGAAAGCATTTGGGACTGCTTTCCTTACTTTGTCTGGATCATCTTAAGTTAATGTTTGAGTTGTTTTTTCTAAAGTAAAATCTCAGTATTCAGGTTAAATTGCCGCGTTGGCACTTTGCGATAAATAAGTGGGTTTTGGGTCGCAGTTTGGGCACTCGGTCTCTGAAAGGTTCGCCATCACTCTCAGGGCTCTTTTTGTAGCAGGAACTCCTTTCCATGTTAGGCCACACACCTCTAATGTAGCCAATCCTCCAAGAGTTTACAGAGCTCTTCTTACAGGGGCTACTATAAACTCTTGGAGAGTTGGCTACATTAGGGGTGTGTCGCCTCCTATGCAAAGGAGTTCCTGCTACAAAAAGAGCCCTGTTAAATGCCAACAAAACAAGTTTTAATGCCCGAGGGAGGGAGCTTTGCCCCTTGAAAGCTCATTGTTTGTGGGTCTCTGGGGTACTACTGGACTTGAATGTATATACTTTGGGACTTTAACTTTCTTTTAATGGTCAATTCATTTGAACTAAGGTCTCAAGTCGGGCTGCACTCAATGATTTTTAGATTCAGGCGGGGTCGCCACGTTGGTCTGAAGCGGAAGAATAAAGGTGGAGTCCGGTGGCGCCTTTTAGACGGATGAAGTTTTATTCAAGGTACAAGCTTTATTCAAAGTGCACCTGCACACAACAGCTAATCCCCGGAATAAAACTTTGTTGGTCTCAGAGGTGTCAACGGGACTCAAACTTTGGCCACCTATTTTATGTATTTTATTATAATCCTACACATATGTTGCTAACTGTTGATTGTGGTCAAGGCTGAGTGATCTCTGTCAATGTTCCCTCTAAGCTGTGGAGTCTTGTGAGCAAAAATACTACTTTGTGAGCTGCTGGCATTAATGTGTGAAATGTGTGAGCTGGAGGCTAAAAAACTGTGAGCTAGCTCACACTAACTCAGCTTTTCACGTCTATTGTAACCAGCATTCCCTCACACATTTCTGTCCCAGCTCAGGAAGGATGGCTCCAGAGCAAACTCATTTCTGCAGCAGCCAAATCGCACGCTCAAAACTTTGATACCAGGTGCTCACAAAGTAGAATTTCTGCTCACAAGACTCCACAGTTTAGAGGGAGCACTGATTAGGAGCAGTGTCCCCTGTAAGCTAAGTTAGTGTGAGCTAGCTCACAAGTTTTCAGCCTCCGGCTCACACATTTTTGCCTTAGCTCAGGAAGAATGGCTCCAGAGCAAACCAACTAATGCAATTTATGCTCAACTTTAATGCCAGCAGCTCACAAAGTAGAATTTCTGCTCACCAGACTCCACAGCTTACAGGGAGCACTGGTTAGGACCAGTGCTTCCTCTAACCTGAGTCGGTGTGAGCTACCTCACCATTTTTTAGCCTCCGGCTCACACTTTTTTTTTAATCTCAGCCCAGGAAGGATGGCTCCAAAGCAATTTGTGCTCACAACTTTAATCCCAGTAGCTCACAAGACTCCACAGCTTAGAGGGAGCATTTTGATTGTAACCTCATGATAATATGTCGCGTTGTTTCTCCCTCCCTTCCTCCTTGGGTCCTGCACATAACTATTCCCCCACACACCCACACACAAGGTGGGCCTGGATCTGAGTAGCCACATAGGAAACCCTCTAACTGCATCTGGCCACATTATACGCGGCGCTTTATGAGCTTCGTCGCTTTAAACTGTTGTTTCAAATTGCATTATATATTGTGTGTATGGAGACTGCTGGAACCCGCCCCGAGCCTGCTTGCGGGGAGGGCGGGGCACAAGACCCATAAATAAGTAAGTAAATATCAATAAGCGAAAGCGCTGCCTGGACTCCAGAGCAATGCACGGATGTAATTTTCGACACCTCCCTGGTTGCCCTGCATAAACACCAGGACTTGCTTAACTCTGGAGACAGAGACAAACAATTTCAGCAAGAACGGCCTCAGCCAGGCTGAACCAAACTTTTTAAAACAGACCTCCATTTTGAATGAACCGATATTCTTGACAGCTATATTTATCTGTCTTGGAAGATTCAGATCTGTGGTGGAGAGAGAAGCGACCTGCGCTTCAAGGAGCCTACACGTGAGTAGGATTATTCAGTATAGCAGAGATAGATGGAAGAGCAAGCAAGCAAGCCACCCTCACATGCAAAAAGCAAGCCATTAAAGATGTGAGCTTGCATTTATAGGGAAAAAAGGATGCCTAAGAACAAAGTGACTTGGTGTGTTCCCAGTGAATGATACAAGAGTTTCAAAGTGTCCCTGAGAACCCATCGGTATTCCTTTTTCAGTGGGGGAGACTTTTGCAGGTCAGCCTTTTTCAATCACTTCCAAATATGTTTCCCAGGCTAGTTTCCTGGCAAGCAGTGTTGCCCCCCCCCTTGGGACCCCCATTGATTTTATGTGAATTTCTATCTAGAGTGATATTAAATATGAAGAGTGTATGATCTTTACCTCTCTGGGTGACACCATTCCCTTCTGTAGGAGAGGTCTGACAGCTAACATCCCCCCCCCATGAAGGAAATATGACGTAGTCTTGTGATTTCATTCTACTTAAAACCAAATAAATGGGGATCTCAGGCCACAAAAGTCTGGTATGCAGGTATGATGGGTGTAAGGATGAGGGATGAATGTTGTGGTTAAACCAAATTAAAAGCAAAAATAAAATTTGTCTGTATTTGGATGTAGGCTGGATGTTACCTCCAAACACCAGAATAATTAAGAGAGGTAAAACAACTAAGAATTGAATTTAAATATCTCTAATAACTAATAAATAGGGATTATTAGATGAAATAAATGAACTAGCTATATTACATAAAATAAATGGAAAATCGTAAACTAAGATAACTGAATGCTGACACAATAAGCTGACTACATGCTTACACAAATAAAACCTAAATGAACTACCTGAGCACAGAACTCATAATGCAATTGGATAAATTTATAATGAAACAATGGATCAGAATAACTTAAAGGCTATTAAAAATAAGGCTGATTGTAATGTTATGGAATACCAAAATTAATTGTAGATTTTTCAGGCTGTATGGCCGTAGTCTTGGTATTGTAGTATCTGACATTTCACCAAGACTACAATGCCAAGACCACGGCCATACAGCCCGGAAAATCTACAACTAATGAACTCCAGCCGTGAAAGCCTTTGACAATATATTGAATACCAAAAGTACCCATATAATAAAGAGCTCAACCTAATGCAGGTTTGAGGCAGGGGGAATCATCATTCTCAGAATTGTTCTCAGCAATTTTTAGATTCAGGTGGGTTACAATGTTGGTCTGAAGCAGAAGAAGAAAGTTTGAGTCCAGTTGGCACCTTGAAGACCAACGAAGTTTTAGTCTGGGTATACAAGCTTTCTTCGAAGTGCATTTATATACAATAGCTAATCCCCAAATTAAAACTTTGTTGGTCTCAAAGGTGCCAACTGGACTCAGATTTTCCTCACCTATTTTTATTTTACTATTACCCTACACATGCATTTTAACCCTATGTTTGATTTTAACAGTTTTTATATTACTGTATTATTATTTATTAAAGAACTGTATTAGTGTAATGAATCGTGTTTTATGAATTATGAGATTTTCATTCTGTTGTAAACCACCCTGAGCCAGCCTAGGCCGGAAGGCCAGGAGAAAAAAATCAATAAAATAAAATAATAATAAATGTGTTTCTAACCGTCGACTGTGGTCAAGGCTGAGTGATCTCTGTATGCTTTCAGGTTTATTATAACCCATGACAATATTTCATATTGTTTCTCCCTCCCGCCTCGGATCCCGCACAGAACTATTCTCGGAAAGTGAAAGCGCTGCCTAGACCCCAGGCAATGCACTGATTTAATTCCCCTGCCCCTAGAAGGGCCATGCTTTCTTATTTGCTTGCAGTATGTAATATCCCAGGGAGGGATGGGCCCGCCAAGAAGGGCTTTTAAAATAGACCCAGGCCCGGCCAACCCCCGAGCCGGCGGGGGAGGGGGGAGAGCGGGGTCTCCATGGCAACGGGCCTGGCCTCCCTCTCCCCCACCCCAACCAGTGACACACACACACCCCGGCCTCACCTGCCCACCGTCTGGTTGGCCAGCTGCCTCATGCGGTTGAACTGCTTCTTCATGGCGGCGGTCGGGGGTCCTCCTTCCTTCCTCCTTCGGCCGCTCCCGGTGTTCCTGCGCGGCCGCGGCGGCGGCGACTCTCCCCCGATCGCCTCCCTTGCTCAGTCACTCAGCCAGCCCGTCCGTCGCTCCCGACCCGGCCTCCCGCCCCCACCGGAAGTCGCCGTCGCCGCCGCGGCCACTTCCGGCTCTCCCCGCGCGCGTGTCCCGCCCAGGGGCGGTGCCTCTGCGGGTCACGTTGACGCGAAGGGAGCCACCGCGCACGCGGCATCCGGGCACTTTGCCGGAAAGCGGGGCGCTGCGCTCACGGGTCCGAGGCAGTCGACACTTCCGGCTCACATTCGACAGCTCAGAGTGCGGGCAGAACTGTTCTCCGGGGGGTCCGGTTACTTCGGGGGGGGGGGGGCGCTGGGAGAAGGGAAAGGAGCTGGACCTCCACTCTCCCCACCCATATAGTAAAGGTAAAGGTTCCCTTGCTCGAAAGCCAGTCGAGTCCGACTCTAGGGTTGCGGTGCTCATCTCCGTTTCCAAGCCGAAGAGCCAGCGCTGTCCGAAGACATTTCCGTGGTCATGTGGCCGGCATGACTAAACGCCAAGGCGCACGGAACGCTGTTCCCTTCCCACCGAAGTGGTACCTATTTATCTACATATCCACCCATATACATTTGAGTATTTTGTGAGACAGCCGAAAGAGAGGAGGGCGCCTGAAATCAGCCACGGTAAATTGGGGAACCAGCATGACCCGAGACCAAGTCTGTTGCTTTGCAAAGCCACTTCTCTTTGGGGAAAAGGTTCTGTTGCAAAGAGACCCTTTCACACAAGGAACTCTTCTTTATGTGATCTAGGGCCGAATTTAGGGATTATTCCAGGGAGCCGGAGCTGTCAGGCAGGGGTCCTCCACCCACACGATGCCTGTGGACACTTTTCCCGGCACTGCAAGTCTTTAGAAACTGGGTGGGGCTCCTTTCCAGCAAGGCTTCTGATTGGCCACTGGAGATCGGATAGGGTGTGCAGATTCAAAGAACGTAGTTTTGGTGGCAGTAGCTAGGACAGGGTGGGTACTGTTCTGTCTGCCCCTCCGCCTTTCCCAAATAAACCACTCGTCTTGTTCCCTGCACTTCCTCCGTGTGATTTCGGATGCCAGCCTCCCGGTGGGACCTGGGGGTCCCTTCGAATTACAGGTCACCTCCAGACTACAGAGATCAGTTCCCCTGGAGAAAATGAGGGGGACTGATCTGGCCACCCTACCCCATCCCCAATCCCCTGCTGGTGGCTAGAGGGGACCTGGCAATCCTAGTGTGGATGTGACTCCACCGCCAATGGTGGTCCTTTTGTGGTCGTGTTGGGGACCCCTGCTTTACACTCTTAATGTCTCTCTCTCCCATCCGATTTATCCTGCTATATCCTAGTCCTTAACTGTAATTTTAAAAAAACTTTCACTCCGATTTCCCAAAATTGTTTTAGGCTGTGTGCAATCTTAAAAAAAAAAAAAAAAAATCAGCCCAGAAAGGTGGTGGATTCTCTAACCTGGACAAACTATACAAAGAAAGAGAAAGAAGTACTTTTCTCCCTTTCTCACAATACAAGAACTCGTGGGCACTCCATGAAATTGCTGAGCGGTCGGGTTAGAACGGATAAAAGGAAGTCCTTCTTCACCCAAAGAGTGATCAACACATGGAATTCACTGCCACAGGAAGTGGTGGCGGCTACAAGCATGGACGGCTTCAAAAGTGAATTAGATAAGCATATGGAGCAGAGGTCCATCAGTGGCTATTAGCCACAAGGTATAGATAGGGACTCTGGGGCAAGTGATGCTCTGTCATCTTGGTGCTTGGGGGGGTCAACAGTGGGAGGGCTTCTAATGTCCTGGCCCCACTGGTGGACCTCCTGATGGCCCCTGGTATTTCTGGCCACTGTGTGATACAGAGTGTTGGACTGGATGGGCCTTTGGCCTGATCCAACATTGGCATCTCTTATGTTCTTAAATGTTGAAATTAAAAAATAACTTATTCTGTCTGGAGGGGGCCACAATATCTTCTTTAGGGCACTGAACTCTGGCCTAGAAATGCTAGAATCCTTCCCCCCCCCCCCCCCCCGCCCCCCCCTGTCTCTCCAGCTGCCTTTGTCAGTTGCTCCCCAACATCTTCCAAATGCCATCTTCACAGTCTTTTGAACCCCCCTTGCCTCCTTAAATCATCCTCGCAGGGCTGTGCACCTGCCTGGCCTGTAAATTCTCTGCCTGTCAACTACCAGGGTGAGGGTGTTTTCAGGGATTTAAGTTTGTTCCCTGTGGGGTCTTCCAGCATTCCCTAGGGCAGTGATGGCGAACCTTTTAGAGACCGCGTGCTCAAACTGCAACCCAAAACCCACTTATTTATAACAAAGGGCCAACACGGCAATTTAACCTGAATACTGAGGTTTTACTTGAGAAAAAACAACTCGTACATTAATTTAAGATGATCCAAACAAAGGAAGGAAAGCAATCCCAAATGCTTTCATTTACTTAAAATTATTTGGCAGAGAATTTCACACTTTAATGATGGTCTAGGCCTGGCTGGGGCAATGGCACTCGTGCCCACAGAGAGGGCTCTGAGTGCCACCTCTGGCACCCGTGCCATAGGTTCGCCACCACTGCCCTAGGGCATGTAACAGCCTATTTTCTTTTTAAATGTTGTAAGCCACTTTGAGCCACCTGTAAGGAGAGGGTGTGGGGTAGAAACTAAATAGGAACTTTTGAGACTATTACTAGGTTAAACTTTATAGAGGATAAGTCTGTTAATGGCTACTAGCCATGGTAACTGAGGGGAACTTCCACATTCAAAGGCATTAATCCTCTGAATCCCAGGAGGCAGCTTTAGGGGAAGGCCTCTGCCTCTATGCCATTTGTTGGTCCTCCAGAGGAGCTGGTGGGCCACTGTGCGAGACGGGATGCTCCCCTGCTGGTGGCCGGGGGACCTGGCAACCCTGCCGGACTAACTGGGCTATTGGTCTGATGCACCAGGGCTCTTCTCCCGTTCTTAAGACTCAGTCTTACTTTGTGCATTTATCTGGGGTTTCTGAAAGCCCCATATCTTTATGTTGCAAGTGATCCTCTATCACTCTCTCTCGGAACATCTCTAGGGTTGCTAGCTCTGGGTTGGAAAATTCTTGGGAGATTTGGGGGTACAAAGAAAGGCATGGTTTTGGGGGGTGAGGGACCTCAGTGTGTGTGGGGGGAGGTAATGCCAGAGAGAGTCCACCCTCCAAAGCAGCCATTTTCTCCAGGGAAGCTGATCTCTGTCCTCTGGAGATCAGTCGGATTTCCAGATCTCCAGGCCCCACCTGGAGGGTGGCATCAATAGGCACCTCCCTCGTTTCATAGGTAAAGTTAAAGGTTCCCTTGCTCGTGTGGCCGGCATGACTACAAGGCGCACGGAACGCGGTTCCCTTCCCACCGAAGCGGTCCCTATTTATCTACTTGCAATGTCTTGCTTTCGAACTGCTAGGTTGGCAGGAGCTGGAACGAGAGACGGGAGCTCACTCCGTCATGCGGCACCCGGGTCTTGAACTGCTGAACTACCGACCTTCCATAGCCTGCAGTTCAGCATCTTAACCACTTGAGCCACCGCAGCTCGTTTCATAGACTGCCCTACATTTTCTTGCTGCTTGCTTCTCCTGACTCTCCACCCTGATGTGCTTCACCTTTGCTCCAGAAGATGAACAACACCACTGACGCTCTGGAGTCCCCTCTCACTGATGACCATGTGCTGACGACAATGGGGCTGGGCTTCTTCCCTTCGGATGCCAGTCGTTTGGTTGTGGGCGACAGCTCCCAGCTAAGGGCTGACCAGAACCACTCCCATGATGGCCGGGGTCTCTTCTTGACCACTACGGCAGCCCAAGTGATCTCAAGTCTCTTTGCCTAGTCTGCTCTGCTGATCGCTTTCCACCAGGTAAGAGGACTCTGGCGCCAACTGGAGGGAATCCACGTTGATGAGGGTGGGGGCAGAAGGACGATGCTGGAATTCCACCTTGAGCTTCTTGGAGGATAAAAATGTACCCAATAGAGTCTAGCTACCCTGCCAGCTAGCCCAATCTCATCAGCTCTTGGAAGCTAAGCAGGGTTAGTCCTGGTCAGGCCCGTAGCCATGGCGGGGCATTTGGGGGCGAAGCCCCACCATAGATGAGACCTGCCCCATCCTGGGACAATGCCAACCTCCCCACACACCCCAGTGCACCTCTCCCCTGCAGCGGCGGAGAGGCTGGGGAAGGAAGGGCAAGCCACCCTGCCGCTTCAGGTCAGTTTCACTCCCCACCTATCAGCTGTTAGGTTTAACAGCTGATGGGAGGGGGGTGAAACTGAGCACCCTTCCTTCCCCAGCCTCCCTGCTGCCTGGGGGGGGGGGGCTGGGGAAGGAAAGAAAGTTTGGTTCCACTTTCAATGCACTTTAGTGATGGTTTGCAAGTGGGTTTCACACAGTAAAATCCAGTTGCAAAGTGCATTGGAAGTGCACTGAAAATGCGCTGTTTTGTTTGTGTGTGTGAAAAATCCAGCTCTATCTTAAGACTGTCGGACTGGATGGGCCATTAGCTTGATCGAACACTTGCTTCTGCTATGTTCTTATGTTCTTCGACTGCTGTGTCTTTACAGGGGTCTACTGCTCTCTTGTCCTGACCCGGATAGCCCAGGTGAGCCCAGTCTCATCAGATCTTAGAAGCTCAGTAGGGTTGGCCCGGGGTTAGTATTTTTATGGGAGATCTCCAGGGCCGTGACGCGGAGGCAGGCAATGGCAAACCGCCTCTGGACGTCTCTTGCCATGAAAACCCTACGGGGTCAGCCTAAATCAGCTCTGACTTGACAACACTTTCCACCACCACCGATCTCTTGGGAATGAAACCTGAAGAATGTCTCTTTTTAGTTGGGTCTGAGCAAATAAAAGCCACAGACTGAGAGAGCACTATAAAAGTTTTTATTCAATTAAAGCTTGAAGTTTGTTTAAAGACAAAGAGTGCTTTTTAATGAAGGCAGTAAGAGCAACATTTGAAACAAGGTACCCTAGTTTAGTTGACAGAGCACCTCACTGTTATTGTGATGCCTTCAATGATCAGGATGAGCTAAGCAAAACACACACATTTCCTTCAAGGACCCTAATGTCATTGTTAGGAGGATATTAATAAATTGCATTGTTGTTACTGGCTGTATCGATTACTGTTTCTTTAAATCCTAGTTCTTAAGGGAGTAGTCTAGAACAGTCTTTGCTTAAGGCCATTTTGATATGTTACAGGCTTGAGCAAAGTCGATCTTCTCCAAGATAGGTTCAAAGTAGATCCCCTAGTCTGTTTCCATTGCAGCGCATTTCCCCTGGCAGAGGCAGACCTAAAAATGCTTTCCATTATGATTACCTTGTGGAACATTTCAGAGAGATTTATGCTGAGGAGTGTCTGGATACTCAAACCCTCCTAGAGAGCCATACTGATGACCGGGAGATGGTGCGGAGGATAATCTATGTGGCACCTGTGGTAAGAAATTCTACTTCTTTGCAATATTACTAACAATGTACTGTTGTGGAAAAAAGTTTGAGTCCAGTGGTACCTTTAAGACTGTCTGGAGGCAGCCCTCCTGTTACTCAAAATGGTCTAGTAATTAATTGTTTCATTGGGGAATTTAGCTAAGCAAGAAGGGGTAACCTTAGATCTTTTTGCCTGTGTATACCAGAATTTTCCCTTAGAGAATATTAATCAGGCTGGTGTTCAACTAATAGTGGTTTTATTGGAAAATACTAAAAGGACAAATGTGCACTCCAAAAGACACACTGAAAGCACTCTTGCAAGGTTGGCCTAAGGGGGAAAAAATAGTGTGGAAAAGGGGGTGTAATAGATTAGGGAAGAGGCTATTGGTGTCGTGGTTAAGAGGGCGGACTCTAATCTGGGAGAACCAGGTTTGAGTCCCCTCTCCTCCACTTGCACCTGCTGATGTGACCTTGGGTCAGTCACAAGCTCTGGCACAGCTGTCCTTGCAAAAGAGCAGTTTGTGTCAGAGTTCTCTCAGCCCCACCCACCTCACAGGGTGTCTGTTGTGGGGAGGGGAAGGGAAAGGAGTCTGTAAGCCGCTCTGAGACTCCAAGTGAAGGGCGGGGTAGAAATCCAATCTCTTCTCTTCTTCTTCTTCTCCTCTCTCTATTGTCAAAAAGGTCTCCCTGCCCAACCCAGGCTGAAGACCCTTTCTCCAAGAGGCTGGCTAGCTGCAAATTGCAAAAGGTGTTGGAAGCACCTGGGCACCTCCAGCATTGGTAGTCTGCCACCAGTCCTTCTATGTCCCTCCAGCCAGGGGCCAAAGGACTAACTCCTGACCTTCCGGGGATCACTGAGGGAGTCCTCCCTTGCAAGGCTGGCTCACAGTAGGAAACCCACCAAAGCTACTGTTGCGTTAGTGGACCGCCAATCTAGCCATTACATTTCTTATTGCAGCTAGAGAGAAAAAGAACCACACTGTAGTATTTAAATTATAATTTAATTAAGGTGCAGAGAGTTACTTAAAATACTGTGAGGAAGAAAAAAAAACTAGAGATTAAGAAGCTAACTAGACACTTTAAAACCTTGGTTTTCCAAACAACAAGATGTTACCCATTCAGAGTTTTGGGTCCAAAGCAACTCTTCTCCAGAGTCCCAAAAGCCAGGCTGGTTGGATCCAGCAGCAAAGTCTCAAGACGGCCAAAGTGAGCAAGACAACACCAATATGTCCGCGCAGGGGTCATTTCGTAGAAAAAGAGGTGCGGGAGCTCATTAGCATAACTCATTAACATAACTTATTTGCATATGCCACACCCCCTGACATAACTGGAAGGGTGTCAGAAGGCACCACTGGACTGTTTTGGATTGCTAGCTTTTTGGGGGGGGGGAACGTGCAGATCTGTCCTCGCAGAGGAGGGAGAGCTTGTACCTGAATAAAACTTGGTCTTAAAGGTGCCACTGGACTGTTTTGGACCGGGGGGGCTCTGCAACTTACCTGGCTGCTTCTTGCTCTGACTGAGGGCTGCTGGGAGCAGGGGGCGGGGCTTGTTGCATGTGCCCGCCCCCTGGGCTCTTTACTGCCGGAGCTCTGCTCCTGTGCGCTCCTGCGGGAAATGGCCCCTGTGTCCGCGCGACATGCAGGCACCATCAAGCCCCAGAATGGGTTTCAATATGGAGGATTTATTGTCTGACTCCTAGACTGTTGCTAGGCCTTTACACCAATCAGGGTTCAGTCAATATCCTACAGTCACAGGTGGGCCAATCAATAACAGGGTGACTTCATTGGTTCTCTGTCCATGTCAGAAGGGCAGTGGTGTGATCTGCAGCTCACTCCACTCCTGTCTCCCACCAGGGCTAATTGAATGGAATGTTAATTGAAGAACTAAGCTGGAGAAGAATATCTTATCTTGCAGGTGCAAGGCCACACTATTCTCTTCCCAGCATGACTATTTTGTTACAATCTTAGCTGGTGTTTCCATAGAGAACACTCCTTGGTTATGGCTAAGAATAAGGCTGCAGCCCTGATTCGGTTTTTTTTCCACAAGGGCAACCAATTTGTCCCGGCTGTGCTTAAGATGTTCCAAGCGGCTGTTATATCTCGTCTGCTATACGGGATTCCTATCTGGATCCAGTCTTTTACTAGGAGAGTTGAGAGCATCTACTCCACTTTTCTGCGCAGGATTCTTGGTGTTTCCAACTCAGGGTCGCTTTTTGCCCTTTATAAGGAGCTGGGTCTCCACTTGATAGAATCTCGGGCTTGGATCATTACGATCAAATATTGGCTTCGGCTCCATTTTCGATCTCCTCCTGCTAGCCTAATGGTCCAACTTTTAGCTGACCCTTATACATCAGAGTGGTCACAGGCCATAGTGAAAAAGGTGGGTACCCTAGGTATTGATCTGGAACCCCTCTATAACTGTGGTGAGGTAGCAATCTTGCAGGTGGTAAGGAGGAGAATTTGGGATATAGAGGCACAGATCATTAATGCCGGTAGTCTTGGAGTTTGTTCTCCCTACTCATTACCCCTCCTCCCCTTGCATACCTCCATGGTACCATATATTGCTAATTTGACAACTCCAGTTTGTAGGAGGGTTTTTATGCTTGCAAGGTTCAACCTTTTCCCCTCAGTAGTGGTTTCCGGTAGATACAGGGGTGTGCCATACAAGGATAGACTCTGTAACTGTAATCTTGGGGAACCTGATTCTATCACCCATATTCTCTTTCGCTGTCCTAAATATCTCGCTATGCGCAATGTTTTGAT
>NW_015165905.1:94566-94750 GCF_001447785.1 Gekko japonicus
TAGGGGCTCTGGGGCAAGGGATGCTCTGTCATCTTGGTGCTTGGGGGGGGTCAACAGTGGGATGGCTTCTAATGTCCTGGCCCCACTGGTGGACCTCCTGATGGCACTGGTATTTCTGGCCACTGTGTGATACAGAGTGTTGGACTGGATGGGCCTTTGGCCTGATCCAACATTGGCATCTCTT
>NW_015165905.1:96296-116042 GCF_001447785.1 Gekko japonicus
TGAACCGCCGGACCAAGTCTCTTCCTACCCGGCCTCCCGCCGCAGCCGGAAATCGCCTCAGCCACGTCCGGCTCTCCCAGAAGTGCGAATCACATGACGGCCTACCGTCTGTTTGGCCAAATACCTCATGCGGCTGACCCGCCGGACCAAGTCTCTTCCTACCCGGCCTCCCGCCGCAGCCGGAAATCGCCTCAGCCACGTCCGGCTCTCCCAGAAGTGCGAATCACATGACGCGAGGGGGGCGGAGCAAAGGGAGCCCACGCGAGGCATCCGAGCACTTGCCGGCAAGAGTGGCGGTCGCGGGCAGCCGCCACTTCCGGCTCCCATTCGACAGGCATTTCACCCCCCCCTTCGGAGTGCGGGCCTGTTGTGGGGAGAACTGGTCCCCGGGTGTCCGCTTGCCTCTCGGGGGGGGGGGGGGCCCCCAACCCCCCAGGGGCAGTGCAACCCCCGCCCCCAAAGCTACTCCACTCTAAGCCTCTAGGGCAAAAGGACACCTGAAGAGCCCTGCTGGGTCAGACCTGTGAGAGGGTCCCTCTAACTCCAGCCTCTCCGCATTACAACAACCCGGCGAGGTAGGCCAAAGAGGGTTTGCCCGGCCCCAGGCCGCCCAGCGAG
Source organism: Gekko japonicus (assembly GCF_001447785.1). NCBI lineage: Eukaryota > Metazoa > Chordata > Lepidosauria > Squamata > Gekkonidae > Gekko > Gekko japonicus. Next base: position 96,915 of record NW_015165905.1, read on the forward strand.
CTCCTCTGCCCGAGACCACCGGAGTCCTTACCGCTTCGGGGCTTGTTCAGCCGCCCCTTCAGCTCAGCCCAGCCTCGAAACGTAGCACCAAAAAACCGTTAGAATATGTTAAAGCCTCGACCCTGACTGACACCGCCGCCGGCCAATACAACGCGCCGACGTCACAAGCGGGGGCAGGGCCCGCTCCCTCCGCACCGCCCAATGAGTGCGTCCCCCGCCCCGGCCAATGGGAGCGCGCGTTGCTGGCGGGTGGGGACGCCGCGCTCCTCCTCCTCCTCAGGGGGCGCTCTCGGCAACGGCGAGGCCGTCATGGGCGACCGGCGCTTCCCCGCGGAGCTGCTTCCCCGCTGACTGAGCCCCCCTCCCGGCTCCTCCCCGCCGTCCGCCCGGCCATGGCCGCCACCTCACGCGAGCCGCCGCGGGACGACGACGTCTACGACGAGGCCGTGAGGGGGACCTGCGACGACGCCTCCCTCTGCAAGCGGTGAGGGGCGGGGTCTGGACCAGGGGGCGGGGCCAACCTTGTTCAGCCTGTCCCGCCCCCTTCGTTCAGCGGTAGACTGCCCCTGCGCCTGGAGGCTCCATTGAGCTGGCAGCCACGGGTGGAGCTCGCACCAGGCGGGGCCAGAGGCCAGGCTGGTCCTTTGCAGTAGCCAAACTACTTAGAGGGAGGGCTCAGTGACAGAGCGAGCATCCGCTTGGCATGTTGGAGGTCCCAAGTTCAATCCCTGGCGGCATCTCCAGTTAAAAGGGACCAGGCCGGAGGTGATGGGAAAGTCTTCTCCGCCTGAGACCCTGGAGGGCTGTCAAGAGGGGCCGTGGCTCAGTGGAAGAGCCTCTGCTTGGCACGCAGAAGGTCCCAGGTTCGATCCCTGGCAGCATCTCCAGTTAAAAAGGACCAGGCAGGAGATGATGGGAAAGACCTCCGCCTGAGACCCTGGAGAGCTGTCAAGAGGGGCCGTAGCTCAGTGGCAGAGCCTCTGCTTGGCATGCAGAAGATCCCAGGTTCAATCCCCGGCATCTTCAGTTAAAAGCACCGGGCAGCAGGGAATGTGAAAGACCTCCACCTGAGACCTTCGAGAGGTGTAAAGAGGGGCTGTGGCTCAGTGGCAGAGCCTCTGCTTGGCATGCAGAAGATCCCAGGTTCAATCCCCGGCATCTTCAGTTAAAAGCACTGGGCAGCAGGGAATGTGAAAGACCTCCACCTGAGACCCTGGAGAGCTGTCAAGAGGGGCTGTGGCTCAGTGGCAGAGCCTCCGCTTGGCAGGCAGAAGGTCCCAAGTTCAGTCCCCGGCAGCATCTACAGTTCAAAAGGACCAGGGAGGGAAAGACCTCCGCCGGAGACCCTGGAGGGCTGTCAAGAGGGGCTGTGGCTTAGTGGCAGAGCCTCTGCTTGGCACGCAGAAGGTCCCAGGTTCAGTACCCGGCAGCATCTACAGTTCAAAAGTACCGGGTAGTAGGTGATGAGAAAGACCTCAGCCCCAGACCCTGGAGAGCCCCTGCCAGTCCGAGTAGGCAAGACTGATGGACTAAGGATCTGTTTTAAAGGGGGCAAAAATTCTACTTTGTGAGCTGCTGGCATTAAAGTTGTGAGCGAGCAGTTTGGCTGCTGCATAAATTAGTTTGCTCCAGAGCCATCCTGCCAGAGCTAAGACAAAAATGCGTGAGCTAGAGACTAAAAAATGGAGCTAGCTCACACTAACTCAGCTTAGAGGGAACGCTGGGCATGGCACAGTGGAAGACCCTTTGCATTGCATGCAGAAGGTTCCAGTTTCAATCCCTGGCACACACACACACACACCAGTTTAAAGGTTTACCTAGCAGGTGATGGGAAAGACCCGTGCTTGGGAACCTGAAGAGCAGCTGCCGATCTGAGTAGGCAATACTGACCTCGATGATCTGATTGGATATAAATCCAGGTGGTCAGCGGTGTTGGTCTGAAGCTGTAGAACAAATTTAGACTGTGCGTGTACTGGTTATGATTTTATTCTTTTATTGGATTTTATGTACGGGCCTGTGCCCCTTGTAAGCCGCCCTGAGCCCGCTTGCGGGGAGGGCGGGGTAAAAATGCCTAAATAAATAAATAAATAAAACATGGCAGCTCGTACCTCAAATAAAACTTTGTTGGCCTTAAAGGCACCACTGGACTCTAAATTTGATTGGCTATAAGGCGGCTTCATATGTCCTTTTGATTGGCTATAAGGCGGCCTCATGTGTCCCTTTTGAGTCGTATTACATTGCTTATTAGATGTCTCATCCTGTTTGATTGCATTGACTTAACACTGTGTAATCAGCCTCGAGTCTAAGCTGAAAAGCAGAGTATAAATGATATAAATTAACAGGGGTCATTTCGTAGAAAAAGAGGGTGCAGGAGCTCATTAGCATAACTCATTAGCATAGCTTATTTGCATACACCACACCCCCTGACATCACCAGAAGTGTGTTAGAAGGCAACACCAACAGTCCAGGCAGCACTGGACTGTTTTGGATTGCTAGCTATGGGGGGGGGGGGAGAACGTGCAGATCTGTCCTCGCAGAGGAGGGAGAGCTTGTGCCTGAATAAAACTTGGTCTTAAAGGTGCCACTGGACTGTTTTGGACTGGGGGGCAAGGGGGAGCTCTGCAACTTACCTGGCTGTTGCTTGCTCTGACTGAGGGCTGCTGGGAGCAGGGGGTGGGGCTTGTTGCATGTGCCCGCCCCCTGGGCTCTTTACTGCCAGAGCTCCACTCCTGTGCACTCCTGCAGGAAATGACCCCTGTACATTAAATAAATAAATAAAATCTGGCACTTAGGGGTAGGCCTCGCCTGTTCCTGGAGGTTCCATTCTGATGAATAATAGTTGAGAACTGTTTTCTGCAACAGCCATTGCACCGTTATATCAGAGGCGGTGTTCCCTCTAAGCTGAGCTACTGTGAGCAAGCTCACCGTTTTTAAGCCTCCGACTCACGCATTCAGGAAGGATGGCTCCAGAGCAAACTAATTTATGCAGCAGCCAAATCGCTCGCTCACAACTTTAATGCCAGTAGCTCACAAAGGAGAATTTTTGCTCACAAGACTCTGCAGCGTAGAGGGAGCGTCGAAGGGTGAGATAGCAAAGGCTCAATGTCTGCTGCGGGAGAGAGTTGTTAGCTATTGTGGATCAGAAGAGAACCTCCAAATAAATAAATAGAATAATCTTTTGACTTGCCACTTCTTTGTTGGTCGCCCATGAAGTTATTATCCATAATTGGAGTATCTTAGAACCATTTTTTGGAATCAGTGTCCCTTCATGCGCTTAGGTGGGGAATTTGTTGGGGAAGGGAGCCACAGTTTGTACATGTAAAATATAGGGAAAGGGCTCTATTCTGCAGCCAGTGTCCATACAGAGGGGAGGGGAGATGTGTGTGTGAAAGCAGTAAAGGTGAGGTGTTTTCAGGGGAGGGTGGAATGTGGGTGGTCACACACAGGGGTGCCTTATGGGTTTCAGAAGTCAGTGCATGTACACCTGGGGTCCTACACAAGTGAGTCTGACAGAGGGAAATTGCCCTGGAGCTGAGCAAGGGGATGATTGGTGAGAGAGTGGATGTCCAAAGATGCATGTAAAAATGGAGGGGCTTGCCTATTCCCAAAAAAGTGTATGTGTGTCAGAGATCTGTGGGAGGGGAGATCCAAATGGCTTGATCCCCTTCAGTCTGCAAAGACGGGATGTGTGGATGGATGTGGGCTAGTTGGGCTGTGGCTAGAGAAGTAAAATTTCCGGAAATTTTGAAGCTCAGAAGAAAACTTGGTTTTTTTCGGGGGGAAACGGAAATTTTCGGGAAAATTGAAAAAAAAATGCTACATTCTAGATTGAAAGTCATTCTGTTACTTTAGGAACATAAAATATGACTATGGACATTTTTACTTGGCATGAAATTATCACAACTAGCATATTAGAAATACAGTGTATCCAAACAATTATTTCAAACAGAATACCCACCCACATGCAAAAACAACACTGAAACTTTTTTTATTTTCTACTGACAATCGCACCTCCTAAAGGAAGAAATGCATCTTGTTCTTGCATTGGAGGGTTCAGTTGGTAACCTAGGACTTGCTTGTCCTCAGTGCACAGAAATTAGATCAATCTGATACCATATATATATATATATATATTGGAAACGATTTGGAAAATATTTGAACACCTTGTCTTAAAATATTTTATTCATCATGTTAAAATAAAACATTCCATAATCATTTTTTTTCCTTTTTTCAATTTTTCCTATTTTTCTGAAAAAAACAAAAAGGCTTCAGGAAAAAAACGGGGAAAAAACGGGTTTTTTCCCCGAATTTTTCAGGGGTTTTTTCCGGGCCTTCACATCTCTAGCTGTGGCTCAGTGGTAGAACAGCTGCGTCCCAGGTTCGATCCCCACCATCTCCAGCTAAAAGACTCATGGCATGGGTGATGCGAAAGACTTCTCCCTGAGACTCTGCCAGTCAGAGTAGACACGACTGATCTTGTGGTCTGTCAGCATAAGCAGCTTCTTGTGTTCCTGTGAGGCTGACCTGATTTTCTTCTATTCCGTGCACAAAAAGGTGCTATGCCTTACACACCACAGGCTGAGTTTCCCTTAGGATATTGGGTTACTCTCCCAGTGTCTTTATGTAGAACAGTCGCTGGGGTATGACATGCTGTTTGTTGAAGAGTACAAGGAAACAGCCAACCCGCCGGAGAGCATTTATTCTGTTTTCCTAATAGCTTCTTTCTCTGTCACCATCAGGTATGCTGTAAGCATCGGGTACTGGAAAGATCCGTACATTGAGTATTTTGTGAGACAGCCGAAAGAGAGGAAGGCGCCTGAAATCAGCCGAGGTAAATTGGGGAACCAGCATGAACCGAGGCCGTGTCTGTTGCTTTGTAAGCCCAGGTCTCTTTGGGGGGGGGGGGAATATCTGTTGCAAAGAAACCCTTTCTCACAGAACTGAAATATGTGTCTCCGTGTTGTTGGTCTTACTGGCTTGTTTACATTCTGCTAGGATACTATGCCCGTGTCCATGGCGTCAGCCAATTGCTGACAGCGTTCTTGAAGAAGACGGAGTGCAACTGCCAAATTATAAACCTTGGTGCTGGCCTGGACACCTTGTTCTGGAAGCTGAAGGTGAGGTTGCTAATAGGGGGGAGAACTGAACAAAAGCTCGAGGGTGTGGCCGCCCACAGGGTGTTCTCTGAAGGTTGCCGCTTGAACATCTTTGTTTGCTTTGATGCATGTCTCAGAGCGGCCGGGAGGCCAATGAGGGCTGTCTTTCGGTGGGATTCTGGGATTTCCCCCAGATGCTTATCAGTGGGAAGTTCATCTGGAAAAATTCTAAACCTCCAACAGTGACCCAATGGATGCATAAAACTTGGGATATTTTCATGCTTGAAAAATTCTCAATCTATGACTCCTCCCACCAAATTGAATGTGAATTTTATAATCCTTTTAGCATATGGTACCCAATTTTGGACAAAATAGATCTAGACAAGTTCAATTGGGAGAATATATCGGAAGCAAAATACAAAATAATGCTGTTTAATTAAGTACAAGTCACTTGCTTTTACTATTATTGTCTAATATGAATCTGTCACAAAAGTAATTATTATACAAGTTATATTGGTATATGCATTTAGAAATGTTTTGTCAGCTGCCATCCAAAGTATTGTTATTTGCAAAATATTATACCTAGCTTATGTACAGTGTAGACTTTTTGTTTTACTCTCTATGTTACCAACCTGTTAATCTCTTTATTCTAACAGTTTGTAGTTATTATGTACCAAATTAAAAAGTTAATAAAATGTTCTATTTAAAAAAAAAATCAGTGGGAAGTTCATTAACAGAAGAGGAGAGTTCCCTGAAAAAAATGGCTTGCCTTGCTGGTCCCATTTTCCCCACTTCACGTGAGGGAGATTGGATTTGTGCTCGGTTCATTTGCAGGTGGTGGTTAAGACCTGCACCCTGCATGGACAGGTTGTGCCCTTTAGCACATACCCTGGTTGCCTCTGCCTGTGTGCACAGACTCCCCAGCAGATGTCAGTGCGGGAAGGGTTTCCAGGAAGTAAAGAGTTTGGAAACCTGCGTGACAGAGAGCAAAGTGCAGGGAAGAGGGGCTGAGTCCTGTACTGTCCCGTCCCCCCCGCAACTGTGGGTTCATAATGCTGAAAGTCTGGGATTTTTTTTCCACTTCTTAGGATGAAAATTTGCTTCCCAAAAAGTATTTTGAAGTCGACTTCCCAACTATCGCAACCAGGAAGATCCACAACATCAAGTAAGTCTCTCGACGTGCCGTCATGCTTGAACTTCACCAAGGCCCAGTTTTGCACGTAGAGGAGAAGGCGACGGTAAATTTATGGACTCGGCCTATTCAGACTGCACATAGATAGCTCAAGATGTCTGTCTGTAGCAGTAGAAAAGAGCCAGGGTCCAGTAGCTCCTTAAGGACTAACAAAATAGGTGGGCAGCGGATGAGCTTTTATGAGTCACTATCTGAAGAAGTGGGCTGTGGTGCTCCCTCGAAGCCGTGGAGTCTTGTGAGCAAAAATCCTACTTTCTGAGCGACTGGCATTAAAGTTGTGAGTGAGCCGTTTGGTTACTGCATAAATCAGTTTGTTCAGGAACCATCCTTCCCAAGCAGAGACAAAAATGTGTGAGCCAGAGGCTTTAAAACTGTGAGCTAGCTCACACTAACTCAGCTTAGAGGGAACACTGGCGGTGACTGACGAAAGCTCATCCCCTGCCACATATTTTGTTAGTCTTTGAGGTGCTACTGGACCCTTGCTCTAGACTGCACAGAGGCAGATTTCGCTTATTTTCTGTTCCATAAAGGGCTCTCCGTAACTGGAAAACCTACACAGTGGTGAGAAACAGCTTCTGCCTCCTCTATTTCCTTCTTGTTTTTCTCTTATTAGGGCGTTTTTAATCTAGGGGAGCATTCAAAAACATCATCCTTCCTGATCCTCTACCTCCAGTGTGAACTAGCATAGCCCATTCTACCATCTGTAACACTCCCATTTCCCTGCACGTGTGAACATGCATCAGAGGAACTTTTTACCCCCTGTTTTGTGTGTGTGTTTTAAGAAGAGGGCATTAGAGTAAATCTGATTATATCACAGCCAATAATCCACAGTAGTCACATCACTTTGAAAGTTAGCTGCTTCATAATGGGTAGAAAGTAGGCTAAAACAGAGGCGGGGAAAGATGAAATGTTGATATTTGTGGATATCGACCAAGGGCTAGGATTTTATCAGCATGCAAAAGTTGCCTTGAATTCTGGAGAATCACACTGCATGTTGCTCTTAAATTCATCTTTCTTTCTCGTCATCTGAAGTTTCCTAGAGCAAAGATCTGTCGCCTCCGGCCTGTGCAAATCCGTGCAAAGGGTCCATGAGGTGTAAGCCTTGTAGGAGCCCTGCCCTTTAGAACAATTCCTGTCATCTGCCCTCTTAAGCATTTGGCTTCTGTCTTGGAGGCATTGCCCATAAGCAAAGCTTCTGCAGGGTTCCCGATGGCTTTCCGGAGATCACGGAAGTCCTTTCCACCTTCCGGTTGATTTACAACACAACCCTTTGCAGATTTACTCCAGTCTGAAGTCACTGGGTTCAGTAAGCTTAGACTGGAATAACTTAGCAGAGGGTTGCACTGTTAGCCACTTCATAGTTGATGGGCTACTTGTGATCAATGCCCCCTCCAAGCTGTGGAGCCCTGTGAGCAAAAATTCTACTTTGTGAGCGACTGGCACTAAAGTTGTGAGCGTGCAGGTTGGCGGCTGCATAAATTAGTTTGCTCTGGAGCCATCCTTCCTGAGCAGAGACAGAAATGTGTGAGCTGGAGGCTAAAAAACGATGAGCTCGCTCACACTAACTCAGCTTAGAGGGAACATTGCTTGTGATGTACCTGCTAAAACTGCTGCATTTGAAATGTGGGGTGTTTTGTATTGTGGGGTCTGTCTGTCTCTCTCTCTCTCTCTCTCTCTCTCACACACACACACACACTAATTGTACCTTTTCATGGTGTGCTTTTTTGTTTGAATTTTATCATGAGCAGTACCAAGAGTTCAGAATAGGCTAGCAAGGGGGATATACATTGTCAAACAGGCAGTGTTTTGTGTATTGACCCCACTAGGGGTTGCCAGAAGTCAATCATGACTTCCAGGCACACACGCACACACACACACACACACACACACACAAAATACTCACCAAAAAAGAGAGGGGGAAATGTTTTCTAAGCCTCTGACAACTGGCAGAGAGTGTCTTGGGCCCTCTGAGATCCTCTGTGCCTACAGAAGGGGTGTTTCCGACGCTGGTCTTGTGGTTAATCTGCTGCTTGCAGCATTAATGTTGGAGCAAAATCACATGTTAATTTTGCGTAACAAGAATCAGTAGTGGAATTGGTGGGAAGGGAAATGTGCATCTGCAGAACCTGGCTTGTGGGAGGAGCTTCTGGGAGCCACACCTCCTTCGTCGCGGGCCTGTGGAGGTTCCCACTGGCTTATCCAGAGTCCCGCTTTGGGGGATTTGAGAGCAGAAGAAGGGCCCTGTGCAGATCTCTCCCTGTGGAAACCAGGTGCTGCTTGCGCAGCCCCCGCCCCAAACAGCGCAAGGGGGCAAACCCTCCTTTTCCTCCCAGAGTTTGGGTGGCTGCTTTTGTTGGCTGCCCTGAGGACTGGTCAGGCCTCTCCACAGCAGTGGGCGGGTGTGTCTCGCGAGATGGGGGGGGGGACGGAGGCTCTAGAACGTGGCTCACTGGCTCTTTCCCCCCCCCCCCGCCTCTTGTTCCCTCCTGCAGATCGAAGCCTTCCCTGTCAAAACCAATCATGGAAAGCCATTCAGGGGAGTCTCTCCTAATAGGTGAGTCACTTAAAAAAAAAAAAAAAAAACCACCCATCAGGGTTTTTTTTCCCAAAGCCGCCTCCTCGCTCCCTCTTGCTTTGTGAGCATGTCGTTAATCTTTCAAGTAACGTTCCGGAGAAGGAAGAAGGGGATCTTGACCTCTTTCCCCTCCGCCCCTTGCGTTGTATTTGTCTTCCTCCTTTTCTCTCCAATGGCTTTTGGTCGGGAATGCTGGCGTTCAGCTAGGGCATTCTCTTCCCTCCCCCTTTTGTGTCCATCTCACAGCCCCCGATGATTTGTCGGCTGCTCTTTTTGTGCTGCCGGTGCTAAGGCGACTGCTGTGTGCGGGCCGGCAGGCGGGCACAGCTGCCACCGCCGTCCGCCGTGCCCTGTAATGGCACCTGCCTTTATCTGCACGCTCCATTGGAGTTCGCACAATGGGCTGGCAGGGCCCTTGGTTCTGCGCTGCTTCCCCTACGGTTTCATCGGGTCAGCTCCTGGGGGGCTTTCTCAATGCTGCCCGACCGCGGACACCCCCGCTCCCTCCCTCTCTTGCCCACGCAAGGCTAATGCCTAAAAAGGGCCCATTGATCCATTTCAGGCTGTGGATCAGAGGGGGTGTTTGGAATGAGTCAGAGCTGGAATCGTCCCACAGGAATACCTGTGGGAACAAAGAGCCGTGCTGATCTTGGGATGGAGGAGGGGGGTGAGTTCTGGAAAGGGCATCTTATGAGTTTGAATGGAGACTCAGGGTCGCCTTCCGTTTCCCCCGACAGAGCTCTTCTTCCTGCTCTGTTGTCGCCCTCCGGAGGAAATGGTTGGCCACCATGTGAGACAGGAGGCTGGACTAGATGGACCCTCACTGGTCTGATCAAGCAGGGCTCTTCTGATGTTCTTATCAGGGGAAGGCCTCAGTCTCCCTGCCCTGTTGCTGGCCCTCCAGAGGAACTGGTTGGCCCCTGTGTGAGACAGGATGCTGGACTGGATGGACCCTCACTGATCTGATCCAGCAGGGCTCTTTTGAGGTTCTTATCAAGGGAAGGCCTCGGCCTCTCTGCCCTGTTATTGGCCCTCCAGAGGAAATGGTTGGCCACTGTGTGAACAGGAGGCTGGACTAGGTGGACCATTGGTTTGATCCAGCAGGGCTCTTCTGGGGTTCTTCTCGGGGGAAGGCCTTGGTCTCTGTGCTCTGTTGTTGGATGTCCAGAGGGCTGGGTTGGTGGCTGTGTGAGACAGAATGTTGGACTGGATGGACCCTCCCTGGTCTGATCCAGCAGGGCTCTTCTGAGGTTCTTCTTGGGGAAAGTCCTCGGCCTCTCTGCCCTGTTGCTGCCCCTCTAAAGGAACTGGTTGGCCACTGCGTGAAATGGGATGCTGGACTGGATGTACCCTCCCTGGTCTGATCCAGTGGGGCTCTTCTTGGGGGAAGGCCTCGGCCTCTCTGCCCTGTTGTTGGTCCTTACAGAGGGACTGGCTGGCCACTATGTAAGATGGGATGCTGGACTGGATGGACCCTCACTGGTCTGATCCAGCAGGGCTCTTCTGGTGCTCTTCTCAGGGGAAGGCCTCGGCCTCTCTGCCCTGTTGTTGGCCCTCAAGAGGAGCTGTTTGGCCACTGTGTGAGACGGGATGCTGGACTGGATGGACCATTGGTCTGATCCAGCAGGGCTCTTTTGAGGTTCTGACGTTCCTCCCCACCTCTCTTTCCATTATTGGGAACACGGGAAGGGATGATCTTGCGCTAGGTAGCCCGCTGAATATGATCTTAAACAGCATTCTGGGGTCTGACCAGTGGACAGCCATTGCGTTGCAATGAACTGGCCTCGCGAGACACTTGTAGCCGTCAGCTCGGGTTCTGCGTGTCTTCCGCTGGCCAAAGAGCTTGGCGTCCCTGCAGCACCATGGAGCATCCATGCCTCGCCTGGCTTACCTCCCATCGCCTCCCATCGCCTCCAAATCTGCTTTTTATGTGAAGCTTTGGGAAAGATCAAAGCAAAGCCATGTGATTTCCGGGGTTCTGCCCACATAGCAGCCTTCTCCCCCCCCCCCCCCCCCCCCCCCCCCCCGGTCCCCACGCTGGCTTTTTCCTCCCACCATCACCAGGGGGATTTTTGTTGTTTTTTTTAAATGGGAACTGGAGAAGTAAAGCTCTAGTCCCTTTTGCTGCAGAGATACAAAAGGGAGGGCCTTTTTTAAAACTGCAAACTGGGGATTCAGAGAACCGTAGGTACAGATTAATGGTATTAAATTGGTGGTAAAAATGTGGGGAAGCCCTGGTGGCGCAGAGGGGGAAATGGCTGGGGGACCCGGGCAGGGAAAGTACGGGGAAACCTGCCATGCGGAAACCCCGCTGCCCTTGTGCTGTATCAGCAGCAGCAGCAGTGGGGAAGCCAGGCAAGCCTGTCACTGCGTGGGAAACACCCAAGACTGCAGCAGACACAGTGTTTGAAACCCGGAGGAGGCAGAAGGCTCTCGATCCTGCCTCCCAAATGGGTGCTTTTTAACATTCCTCTGGAAACATTCCCACTGGTGGACCTCCTGAGGACACCTGGGTTTTGGCCACATGGCTTCTCTTACGTTCTTATGTGAATTTCTGCTCAGGGACTGGCTCAGTTCGCGCATCCTCTCTGGATTTGGGGGCTCTCTCGTTGCACTTGGGGGTGACAGGAAGAGAGCCAATGTTCCCTCTAAGCTGTGGAATCTTGTGAGCAAAAATTCTACTTTGTGAGCTACCGACATTAAAGTTGTGAGCGAGCGGTTTGGCTACTGCATACAGTAGTTTGCTTTGGAGTCATCCTTCCTGAGCAAAGACAAAAATGTGTGAGCCGGAGGCTAAAAAACTGTGAGCTAGCTCACACTAACTCAGCTTAGAGGGAACACTGGAAGAGACTCACCTTGTTCTGAGAGTGCTGTTCCATTTGCCCCTTTACATCACCTTGTCAGCTTCATCAGCTCCAGGCCAGGACCCAGGACCCCCAGTAACTCTGCACTTCCTGGTTCGGGCCCACAGAGAGCTCCTATCCCCACCCCCACCTCTCCTTCTTTTCTGGAGGCGGCTGCTGCTCCAAGCTGCATTTTGGCTTTCAAGCACATGCACAACGTCCACGTGCGCTCAGCAGTATTCCCCAAGATGGCCTCACAGTGCTTTTGTGCAGGAGTGTTTTTAACCTTTAGGCCGATCAAGGTGCTTTTCCCCGACGGGCAGGGTGAGACATTTGCCTTTTAATTAAAGGCAGCTTTCCCCCTTCCTGGGAGCTGTGGTGGCTCAAGTGGTTAAGACGCTGAACTGCAGGCTGTGGAAGGTCAGCAGTTCAGCAGTTCGAGACCCGAGTGTGCCGCATGACGGAGTGAACTCCCGTCTCTAGTTCCAGCTCCTGCCAACCTAGCAGTTCGAAAGTGAGAAATTGCAAGTAGATAAATAGGGACCACTTCGGTGGGAAGGTAACAGCGTTCCGTGCACCTTGGTGTTTAGTCATGCCAGCCACATGACCATGGAAACGTCTTCGGACAGCGCTGGCTCTTTGGCTTTGAAACAGAGATGAGCACCGCAACCCTAGAGTCGGACTCGACTGGCTTTCGAGCAAGGGAACCTTTACCTTTACCTTCCCCCTTCCTTAGTGCTTTTCCCCATCGATCGGCTGCCTGTTGATCACCGGGTGTCTTGGTACGTGTGCCGGGTTCTCTGTTGGCTCGATTCCGTCTCTGATACAGGCCTTGTTTTGGCGCATCTCTCTCTGTGACAGGGGAATCCATTGGCTTCCTTTCCTCACAGTCCCAGAGTCTTCCTATCCTTCATCAGCACAACAAAAGTTTTATTCTGGGTATAAGCTAACCCTTCTACCCGGAATTAAACTTTGTTGGTCTTAAAGTGCCACTAGACTCAGACTTTGTCCTGTTGTTTCAGACCAACATGGCAAACCACCGGAATCTTTTTTTTTAAAGTATTTGTGTTCTTTGATGTTCCTCTGGCAGCTTTTTCTGGCAAGCGGTTTCTTCCACGGGCTTGTAAAACCTCCTTGTTTGCTCATGGTTTTAAAGGCAGGTATGAACTTTTCACCTGCTTTGCCAGGGATTCCTTTGGGGGGGGGGGTGCCCCACAGTTGCAGAACTCTCTTTCCTCGAAGAACCGCCCCAAACCAGAGCATCTTTTGGCCCAGGAGTTGAATCGCTTGTTTATGTCTGATCCTGGGTAGTTTTCGGTAGCTGGGTTGAGGATGGGAAACGCATTGTATTTTTTGGTATATTTCTGTGTGTTCACATGTGCCTCTTTGTGTGTATATACACACAGAAACACACGCTTTTAAGCTACTAACTGAGCTGAAAATTAAATACTTGATAAATGGCTTCCTTTTCGGGGGGTTGGGATAGAGGTCAATCCTGTGTAAGTACTAGATAAAGTTATCTTTTTAGTTTCGTTTAGTTAGGGTAGGGAAATCTCAGGTGTCTGTAAATGCGGTAGTGCAGACTTAGGGTGTTCTTGCAAGGTGGCCGAGCTGCCCATAATCCAGAAAAGCTCTTGTCTAAGAGGCAGCCATTCTAACTCGGGCTGTTCTCTTTCAGAAACAAGGGAATTTGTTTAGTTCAGTCTTTCAGTTAGGTTTACCGGGTTACTAGTCCCCACAAAGTTGTACTAACTGGCTTGTCCACGCATACCTGTCTTAGTAATTGGTGGCCTGAAAGAGAGAAAAGAAACCGTGGGTTAAGTCTCCCTGTCATAAGAACATAAGAGACGCCAATGTTGGATCAGGCCAAAGGCCCATCCAGCCTAACACTCTGTATCACACAGTGGCCAGAAATACCAGGTGCCATCAGGAGGTCCACCAGTGGGGCCAGGACATTAGAAGCCCTCCCACTGTTGACCCCCCCCCCCAAGCACCAAGAAGACAGAGCATCACTTGCCCCAGAGCCCCTATCTATACCTTGTGGCTAAGAGCCACTGATGGACCTCTGCTCCATATGCTTATCTAATTCCCTTTTGAAGCCGTCCATGCTTGTAGCCGCCGCCACCACTTCCTGTGGCAGTCCGGTCATTTCCTGTCCGGTCACCTCAGGGCGATTCTGCCTTGCCAAAGCAAGTGATGGTTTTTCGTGAGCCTGATTTTAATGGCAAATTTCCCTGCAGACGCTCACAGTCTGGACTCCAGCCGGTACGCCATAATTGCCGCAGACCTTCGAGAATTGCCAAAACTAGAGGAAAGTCTGAAGAAATGCAGCATGGATCCACAGTAAGGTGTTGCTCGTGGGAATGACTGGGGAAGTGCAGCCTGTGTGTGTGTTTGTTTAAAAAATTATTGCTTTGCTTAACCCTGGCCAGACGGCACAGAACGGAAGCAAGGCTCCTTGGGCTGAACTGACTTTTGCTCCAGCATTGGGCAGAGTCTTTCCTTCGCTTCCCTGTCTTGGTTTGGGGCTCAGTGTTTTAGGTACGTGTGAGGTCAGATTGTCTAGACTGTATTTCTTACTTGAGAGCAGCTCCTAAAATCACCCCTGCCCCACCCCAGTTTTGGGCAGCCAAGGAGAGGCAGATTTGCTGGCAAATTGTACTTATTTCCCTTCTTGAAGAAGCCGGATTCACCAGTTGTTGTGAGAAACAGCAGGTCTGTCTGCAGTTCTCTTGAACCCCTTGGGAGGGGCCATGGCTCAGTGGTAGAGCATCTGCTTGGCAGGCAGAAGGTCCCAGGTTCAGTCCCCACCATCTCCAGTTGAAAAGGCCCAGGCAGGAGGTGATGGGAAAGACCTCTGCCTGATACCCTGGAGAGCTGTCAAGAGGGGCCGTGGCTCAGTGGCGGAGCCTCTGCTTGGCAGGCAGAAGGTCCCAGGTTCAGTCCGCGGCAGCATCTCCAGTTGAAAAGGACCAGGCAGGAGGTGATGGGAAAGACCTTATGCCTGAGACCCTGGAGAGCCGCTGCCAGTCTGAGTAGACGAGACTAACCTTGATGGACCTGGGGCCTTATTCAGTATGAGGCAGATGGAGCCAAGATGTGATTAATGTGACCCCACCCCCCTCCCATGCAGCTGAAGTGTAACAGGATCCAGGTTCTTCCGGCAGAAGGCTTCAGCTCCCAAGGAGATGCCAAGATCCTCTTCTCTCCCGCGCTGCTGGGGGCCAGAAAGTGGGGCTGGTGCTCTCTCAGGGGAGGTTTCCCTTGTGGAGTCATGCTTCCTTTCCTCCCAAAGGAATTCTGCAGTGCCTGTGGAAGAGCCACTCTGACCTCGGTCTCTCTCCCTTTCCCCTCTCTCCCCCCAACCCATTTGTGAAGTCTGCCCACCCTCCTGATAGCGGAATGCGTCCTGATCTACATGACCCCCGAGCATTCTTCCTGCCTGCTCAGGTGGGCCTCCAGCACCTTCTCCGCTGCCATGTTTGTAAATTATGAGCAGGTAAGAAGGGGAGCGGGGCGCCGTGTCCCACACCTGAGATGGGCAGGGGAGCTCTTCTCTGCTGGGGGCTCTCCCGACAGCGAGCTCTCCGATGGGCAGCCGCTTGTTGCGGCTTGGTTGCTGGGGGCGGCTGCTGGCTTTGCGGGAACTGCCGGAAGGGCGGAGGTGCCCTCCTCCCCTCCCCCCCCACTTCCACAACGCAACAATGGAGAGCCGGGGTTAATTTTCCCCGGAGAAGAATGGCCGCGGCATCCGAGGTGGCCGAACACAAGGGAACGGCATTGTGCGCGGTGTTATGTAACTTCATGAAATGTTAATCAGCTGGCGCTGAGGGGGTGTGGGGAGCGATAATGGATCAAAAGTGGCCCGAGTTGAAAGGCAGTCCGTGTGCAAAGAGGGAGGGGGAGCAGGGCAGGAAGAGGGGGCGGGGGGGCGGGCGCATGTTTGGCTGGTTCCATGCGCTTCGGCGCTGAGCGCTCGGCCGAGTCCCTGGGGCGGTACAAGGTTTGGAACTGTTAAAACAATGATCGTCAATAAACACCCGCTCAATAAATGCCGTAAAGCCGAAGCGGTGAGACCGCAGGCTGCAGCAGAAAATAATGGATTAAAGAGCTGGCAGGGTCAGCCGTGAAAAAATTGGGATCGGCTGACTTTTTCCTTTTTAATTGGCCGAGGCCTGAGGGAAGAACAGTGTAGTCAGCACCAAAAGATCGTTAAATTTGTCACCAGGTGGGTGGTTCCCAGGAGGGCGAGAATGCACCCGCCAGGAGCCACGGCAGCTCTGCAATGCTGGCCCTGAATAGCCACCCACCTTCCTTGTGGGGATATTGGGGGGGGGGGGCGCTATGGCTCAGTGGCAGAGCGTCTGCTTGGCATGCAGAAGGCCCCAGGTTCAGTCCCCAGCAACATCTCCAGTTAAAAAGGACCAGGCAGGAGGTGATGGGAAAGACCTCCGCCTGAGACCCTGGAGAGCTGTCAAGAGGGGCTGTGGCTCAGTGGCAGAGCCTCTGCTTGGCGTGCAGAAGGTCCCAGGTTCAATCCCCAGCAGCATCTCCAGTTAAAAAGGACCAGGCAGGAGGTGATGGGAAAGACCTCGGCCTGAGACCCTGGAGAGCTGTAAAGAGGGGTTGCGGCCCAGTGGCAGAGCCTCTACTTGGCATGCAGAAGGTCCCAGGTTCAATCCTCAGCACCTCCCGTTAAAAAGGACCAGGCAGGAGGTGATGGGAAAGACCTCTGCCTGAGACCCAGGAGAGCTGTAATGAGGGGCTGTGGCTCAGTGGCAGAGCCTCTGCTTGGCATGCAGAAGGTCCCAGGTTCAATCCCCAGCAGCATCTCCAGTTAAAAAGGACCAGGCAGGAGGTGATGGGAAAGACCTCGGCCTGAGACCCCGGAGAGCTGTAAAGAGGGGCTGTGGCTCAGTGGCAGAGCCTCTACTTGGCATGCAGAAGGTCCCAGGTTCAATCCCCGGCACCTCCCGTTAAAAAGGATCAGGCAGAAGGTGATGGGAAAGACCTTTCTCTCCCCTGGAGAGCTGCCAGTCTAAGCAGGCAGTACTGGCCTTGAAATGCCAATCGTCTGATTCAGTAGGAGGCAGCTGCATGTGAGAGTTCCATTCAGGGGAGGGGCCCTGCCTCACTGGGTAGAGCCTCTGCTTGGCATGCAGAGGGTCCCAGGTTCAGTCCCCAGCATCTAGAGTTGAAAGGCTCTGGCAGTGGGTGATGCGAAAGACCTCTGCCTGAGACCCCGGAGAGCTGCTGACGGTCTGAGTAGACAGTATTGATCTTGATGAACCGATGGTCTGATTCAGTGTAGGGCAGCTTTATAGAGAGGGGCCATGGCTTGGTGGCAGAGCCTCTGCTTGGCACACAGAAGGTCCCAGGCTCAATCCCCGGCAGCATCCCCAGTTAAAAAGGACCAGGCAGGAGGTGATGTGGAAGACTTCAGCCCAAGACCCTGGAGAGCTGTCAAGAGGGGCTGTGGCGGAGCATCTACTTGGGATGCAGAAGGTCCCAGGTTCAGTCCCCGGCATCTCCAGTTAAAAAGGACCAGGCAGGAGGTGATGGGAAAGACCTCCGCCTGAGACCCTGGAGAGCTGTCAAGAGGGGCTGTGGCTCATTGGCAGAGCCTCTGCTTGGCATGCAGAAGGTCCCAGGTTCAGTCCCTGGCATCTCCAGTTAAAAAGGACCAGGCAGGAGGTGATGGGAAAGACCTCCGCCTGAGACCCTGGAGAGCTGTAAAGAGGGGCTGTGGCTCAGTGGCAGAGCATCCATACAGCTGCTGGTTTTTGTCTCCACTGCATAAGAAAAGAACCGAAGGCTGGATGGGTTGGGAAATAGGCAACGTGCCGCTCCCAATCACCCGTGTGTTTCTGTAGCTGTGAGGGGCAGGATCCTGGTGGTTTTTATGAACCATTGGGATTGAAGGGGAGGCTGTCAAAAAGCTTGGCTCTGTGCTAGATAACAAAGCTCCATTGTGCAATCCAGAAGGCGCAGGATCCTTGGGGTCCTGGTGGTAGGAAAACCACGGTGTGAGGAAAGATTTCTGGGTCTTAGCCAATGTTGTGGAGTCTTGTGGGCAAAAATTCTGCCTTGTGAGCTACTGGTATTAAAGTTGTGAGTGAGCGATTTGGCTGCTGCATAAATCAGTTCTGGAGCCGTCCTTCCTGAGCTGAGACAAAAATGTGTGAGCCGGAGGTGAAAAAACTGTGAGCTGGCTCACACTAACTCAGCTTAGAGGGAACACTGGTCTTGGCTGGTTCCTAAAACAAAGCGAAACGCCCTGAGAGGACGCGGTGCACGGGTGGACGTGTATAACTTGTGTAAGAAGTGAATGAAAGACTCCGGGCTTCTGCTCGGCTGAGGCTAGGGTGCTTTTCCCCCTCCGGTGAGTCTCCCGTGTCCTTCCTAGGTGAACATGGCCGATCGCTTTGGGCAGATCATGGTGGAGAACTTGCAGAGCCGGCACTGTAACCTGGTTGGTGTGGAGGACTGCAGAACTCTGGAGACCCAGGCAAGTCCCGCCCCCCTGGTGGGAGGGGCTCGTACCAATCAGTATCCAAACGGGGCAGTGGTTTCCTTGGGGGGGCCTACTTCCCCACCCAGCTGTGTACACCAGTTTGGTGCAGTGGTGAAGTGCGCGGACTCTAATCCGGGAGAAACGGGATGGATTCCCCACTCCTCCACTTGCAGCTGCTGGATGACCTTGGGCGAGCCATAGTTCTGTCAGAGCTGTCCTTGAAAAAGAGCAGTCTCTGTCAGAGCTCTCTCAGCCCCACCCGCCTCACAGGGTGTCTGTTGTGCGGAGGGGAAGGGAGAGGAGTTTGTGAGCTGCTCTGAGACGCCAAGCGAACGGCGGGGTATAGATCCCGTCTCTTCCTCTTCTTCTCTTCTTCAGCCTCTGTCCCGTGTTCCTTCTGAGTGCACCATGCAAGGGACTCTTGAATTTGATTGCCTCTCCCCCCCCCCCCAAATGTTGGCACAAAGGGATTCCCTCTAGCAGATCCTGTTGAAAAGCTGTGGCACGTCTTAGCGTGGGGTAGCCGGACACACACACAAACCCCTTCTCCACCATGTTTGGTGTAGTGGTTACGTGTGCGGACTCTAATCTGGGAGAACCGGGTTTGATTCCCCACTCCTCCACGTGCACCTGCTGATGTGACCTTGGGTCAGTCACAAGCTCTGGCACAGCTGTCCTTGTCAGAGTTCTCTCAGCCCCACCCACCTCACAGGGTGTCTGTTGTGGGGAGGGGAAGGGAAAGGAGTTTGTAAGCCACTCTGAGACACCTTTGGGTAGTGAAGGGCGGGGTATAAATCCAATCTCCTCTTCTTCTTCTTCTTCTTCTTCTTCTTCTTCTTCTTCTTCTTCTTCTTCTTCTTCTTCTTCTTCTTCTTCTTCTTCTTCTTCTTCTTCTTCTTCTTCTTCTT
>NW_015165905.1:116072-128745 GCF_001447785.1 Gekko japonicus
TCCTCCTCCTCCTCCTCCTCCTCCTCTCCGGTGGAGGCTCTGCCCTCTGCGCTGACTTTGTCCCCCTCCATTCTGACCCACAGAGGGCACGGTTCCTGGCAAATGGCTGGGAGACGGCCAACGCCATGGACATGATGAAAGTCTACAGCTGTCTGCCGCCGGCTGATGTCAAAAGGTGTGTTCTGCCAATAAGGGCTGATTCATTCCTGTCAAAAGGTAAAGCCCTCCTCGTCCTGGGTGGGTGGGTGGGGGACACCCGGGGGGGCTGTCCGGCCAGCCCGTCTCTTTGAGCCTTTGGCTGTTTCCACAGTCGCCTGTCCCCTTCCATGGCTGGTTATTCCCTTTGAGCCAGCACGGCTCAGTGGGATAGAGCTGCGAGGTTCATATACCGACTGGGTGGCCGTGGGCCCGTCAGAAGCTCTCGGCCTGGCCTACCTTGCAGGGTGGTTGTTGTGAGACGGGCGGAAGTGAAGGCAGTGTCCTGCACGGCTTTTGAGTTCCCGCTGCGGAGGGAAGCGGGGTGTGAATAAGTGCAAAGGATGCAAGTGTGGGGCAAGGAGTCTGTAAGAGAGGGAGTGCTGGCCCCCCTGGGCAGCTGTCCGTGGACCTCCCCCCTCCACCCAGCAGTTAGGCCGGCCCTGAACACCACAGCGTCTTGGCACTGTAGCTTTTCCTCCCTTTCTGCTGTCGCAGGATGATTGATCCTCCCGTTTGATTGCCTCAATGTCCTGCCCATCCTTTAGAGGCATTCATGAGGTTCCCGTTTCCTCCTGGTTGCCTCCTCATGAGTAGAGCAGGCTGAACAGAGACTGGCTGGCTCCCGGCTCCCGTGGTGAGCTTCCCGGTTGAGCTGGGGGTCCCTCCTCCCGTGGGAGAGAGAGGCGATCTTTCCTCCTCCTCCTCCTCCTCCTCTGTATGTGCCGCGAAGAGCCCTGCGGTCTACCGAGCAGCATCACTTCACAGTCCCTGGCCTGAAGGACGTTCTCCTTGCCTCAACCGGGGCCAGGGCTTTTTCTGCCCTGGCCCCCACCTGTTGGAACACGCTCCCGGTTGACATCAGGGCCCTACGGGATCCATCTCAGTTCCGCGGGGCCTGCAAAACGGAGCCGTTCCGCCAGGCGTTTGGCCGAGGCAGCGGATATCCAAATCACACCAGCCTTCCCCGCCCCAGTCTTGCCTGCCTTATCTACCGCAGGGCACTGCCTGTAACAGCGTGTCGTCAGTTATCGACAGGAACGTGCCCTCCCTGACGTTGCAGCGAGCCCTGTTCTTAGAAATTTGAAGAAAGTCCTGTCTGACAATACAGAACTGTGGAGCTGGAAGGCATTGAGTCCAACTCTGAACTAAGGGGTTTGGCCCAGACTATCTGACTGACAGGGAAAAATAAACGCTTAAGGAAAGCAGATACAGAAAACTTTCCCTGATGGACCTTGGGGAAAAGGGGTTTTTTGGTCCTACATAATGTTAATGTTGTGCTGCGGTGGCTCAAGTGGTTAAGACGCTGAACTGCAGGCTGGAAGGTCGGTAGCTCGGCAGTTCGAGACCCATGTGCCGCAGGACGGAGTGAGCTCCCGTCTCTGGGCCCAGCTCCTGCCAACCTAGCAGTTTGAAAGCAAGAACTTGCAAGTAGATAAATAGGTACTGCTTCGGTGGGAAGGTAACAGCGTTCTGTGCACCTCGGCGTCTAGTCATGCCGGCCACATGACCACGGAGAAGTCTGCGGACAGCGCTGGCTCTTCAGCTTGGAAATGGAGATGAGCACCACACCCCTAGAGTCGGATTCGACTGGCTTTTGAGCAAGGGAAACCTTTACCTTTATCTAATTTTAATGTTACAACAGAGATAGCAAAATTACTGCATCATCAGGTTTGCTGGTTTGTTTTGAAATCTTGATAGTGGATTTTTCACACAAACCTAGCTTGATAAGCCTGAAGCTGGTTGGCTTACATGTACTTTTGATTGATACATGTAACATATGTATGAGGTAGCTACATAGGACTGCTGAGCGGAGAGAAAATCTAAGTTACCTTTAAAAAAAAAAAAAACCCTACCGTTGTTTGCTAATGAAGCAGTAACAGCGTTTCCTGATGTTTCTGGCTTATCTGCATATTCCTAAAAGGTTCATCGGCAAAAGCAGTCCAACCTGCTCTTTACATTAGGGAAGACTCTTTACCATCATTATAAAAGCATCTAGCATGTAAAAAAAATAAAAAGACATTTGAAGCTGCCATTAGGGATTGTTTTTAAGTCCTTTTATCTAGACAGATGGTTTAACGTTTTTAATGAATTCACTATTTGATTTTATCTTGTTGCGAGCCGCCCTGAGCCCCCTTGCGGGGCAGGGCCAGATAGAAGCAGAATAAGATGAATAAATAAATAGATTTCTCTGTCCTGTGCAGGATAGAGGCCCTGGAGTTCCTTGACGAAAAGGAGCTGTTGGAGCAGCTGATGCAACACTACTGCCTCTGCTGGGCAACCAAGGACACCTGCAGTCTGGGTATGTCCCCCGTCCCGTCCCCCCCCCCCCCCCCCCCCCCCCCCCGTCTCCTACGCTGTCTTGGAACGGCCCGGGGAGGGTCTCGGGGAGGCCCAACCCTGCCTCCTAGATGGAAAGGGGAGGGTGGGCGATGCTTGCTTGTGCTTTTCTACCCAACCAGCGCAGAGCTTGTTCGGCAAGGGTCACATCGCACTGTTCCCTCCAGGCTGAGCTAGTGTGAGTCGGCTCACCGTTTTTTAGCCTCCGGCTCACACATTTTAGTCTCCGCTCACTGGAAGGAGGGCTCCAGAGCAAACTGATTGATGCAGCAGCCAAATGGCTCGCTCACAACTTGGACGCCAGCAGCTCACAAAGTAGAGCTGGTCACCTGGTCCTTTCAACTGCAGCTGCCAGGAATTGAACCTGGGACCTTCTGCGTGCCAAGCAGGTGCTCTGCCACTGAGCCCCGCCCCCTATCTCAGAGCTGGCTTGCCGGCCTTGCCCTCTTTGCGTCCGCAGGTGTTTTGCTTGGGATTCTGCCTCTTGGCTTTCTCCCTCCGTGTTCCTGTAGGTCCAGCTCTTGACTTCAAAGCAGATGTCACTCAGTATGCTTTTCCAGTTTCCCTTTGTAAAAGTTTTGGCCCGTCCCCCCTTCATATCAAGAGTCTGAGGCCTGACCTGGATAGCCCAGGCAAGCCCGATCTCATTAGATCTCAGAAACTGAGCGGGGCCGACCTTGGCAACTACTTGGAAGGGAGACCTCCAAGGAATACCCGGGCCGGGACGCAGAGGCAGGTCATACCAAGCCAACTCTTTGAAGCGCCCGAGCCCCACTAGGGTCACCAGAAGTCACCATGACTTCCAAGCTCGCAAGCACACACACACACGCACAATACCCACAGCCCTCAGTCCCATGGCCATTTCGTGACCTCCTTGAATGCCAGGGCTGGGACTGCAGGGGAGAGAGAGGGGGTTGGATGCTCGCTCTGCTTTCCCCGGTGGGGTGTTTGATTCCTCTTCAGGCCTATCTTGGTTTTGGGCGCGGAGGTCTGTGTCCTCGGTCTTGTCCCGGTGTCCTGTGAGCCAGCTACCTGGCTTGTTGAACCGGCCGAAGCCCAACAGGGCTGCCCTCTCTTCTCTTCTTCTCTTCTCCCAACAGGTCTTGCAGACATCGGCCTGTAGCGCGTTTGCTCCAGTGGAGCTCTGGAGCTGGAGGCCAGCCTGCTGCCTGCTCCCCCCCCCCCCCCCCCCCACGCACACACACTGAAGAAAAGTGATGTTGATATAAATGCCCTTGGTAGGGAATGTCTTCTGCTGCTTTGATTCCTTCCTCTCCCGTGTGGGCCAGAGAGAGCAGTGGAGTGGGGGGGGGTCTCCCCCTCTCACCATCTTGCAACAAACCGTCTCCCCTCTGTGAACAGCCAGACTAAACACGAGAGTCTCTTCTTCCCCTTTCCAAGGGACCTGGATTCCGGAGCGGTTTTGAACATTCACCCTTTGCTTCTCAATGCCCGTTTGCACTGGACTGTCTCGTCTCGGCCCACCCTCTGTCTCACTGGTGGAGCAACTCTGGGGCTGTGCGGGGAGGCAGGCGCCCTCCCTGAACGTGTCTGGAGGCTCTTTCCTGTGTCCGTCTCTCGTGGAGTGCTTGCGCCTGGTGTGCTTCCGCCCAGTGTTAAGGCGCTTGGACCTGCCGCGTGAGCCGGGAGGGCTGTGCGTTTGACACCGGAGACCCCCAGTTGTGGCTTCCCCCCCAGGCCGAATCGAAACGTGTTTGTGACCTTCCGGCTGCCGGGATGAATAAATGTTGGATCTTGGTGATCTTGTTGGAAGCGCTCTTTGTCACCCCTGCTCACGGCTGCCCAGTGTCGTTGGGGAAAGGCGTGTGGCGGGCAGGCGATGCTGTTGGTGGCCACCATGGGTGCAGCACCCCCAGCCAGTGCCTTTTGGGAAAGGGTGTGAAGGGGGTGCAGAAGGCCGAGCGTGGGCCATGGGAGGGTTTCCGAGGGGGAGAAGGGTAAGGGGCGTGGAAAGATGCAGGGAGGTGGGAGTCACACACATTCGCCCCAACCTACTCCTGGGATGGTCATTGTGAGGGTAAAATGAAGGAGAGGGGGGCAGTTTGGTGTAGCGATTAAGTGCACGGACTTTAATCTGGGAGAACTGGGTTTGATTCCCTACTCCTCCACTCGCACCTGCTGGATGACCTTGGGCAAGCCATAGTTCTGACAGAGCTGTCATTGAAACAGCCATTTCTGTCAAGAGCTCTCTCAGCCCCACCTACCTCACAGGGTGTCTGTTGTGGGGAGGGGAAGGGAAAGGAGTTTGTAAGCCACTCTGAGACACCTTTGGGTAGTGAAGGGCGGGGTATAAATCCAATCTCCTCCTCTTCTTCAATAATATTTATTTTATTTTATTAATTCGATTTTCATCCCACCCACCCTGCCGAGGCAGGCTCAGGGCGGCTTACGTTAAAAGGTCAAAAATATATTGAAACACAAGTGCTTATACTGTGCAACCTCATAAAGTACAAAGCGAACCAGATCATAGCACAAAACAGAGTAAAGCGCTGGTGGCGGCAGCGTCCCGGTGGCCATAATAGGATGTTCCCGAGAATCCCCCCCCCCCCCCGCACCCCAAACACCCGTTAGCATAAAGGGCCTTAACAATTCAGATAGTGGTGTTGATGTTGTTAGGGGAGGCTCCTAATCGAAGGCCTGGTGGAAGAGCTCCGTTTCACAGGCCCTGAGGTCAACCCACCTGACTTCTAGAGGTGGTAGCAGCGGGACTGGCCTTTGTTGAGAAGGGGTCCGCTGGGGGGAGGGGGGAGAGTAAGAGAGGCTGTCATTGGCATAGGGGATGGGTCTCCCTTCAGTAGCCGGGGGGGGGGCGATGTTTTTAAAATGGAAGATGCATTGGAAACCGGGATCGCAGTGTACACTGGGAGGGTTTCTAGCTCTGCACCACCTTTTGTTCAGACCCGGTTGTTCTTGCCACACTTCAGGCACTTCCTTCTCAGAACGCCACGCAAAGGTGTCCCCCCCCCCTCCCATTTCTGCTGCTGCTCCTTTTGCCTTCCATACCCAGGACTCGGGCAAAAGATGTGGCTTCCCGGTCCGTGGGGCCTGAGTTTAGGGGTCCCTCGGGGGGCCCCTGGCCCCAGGGCGGGGGGGGGGGGGTCATGTTTTAAAAGTTTGTTTTCGACCAGGATGCAAAAGGCTGGTCTCGGGTGGTTGTCTCCCCCCCCCCTTTGTGCTGACCTCCGGGAACGGCCCCCCCTCGCCTTGCCGAGCCATTCCTGGCTGTGTGTGCGCGTGGGGGAGGGGGTTATCAACCAGGATATTAAACCCAGGGGCCTGCTTTGTTCTGAATTGGGAAGGAGCTGCGTTTAGAGTTGAGAACCGTCCAGTTGACGGATTTCTGTGCCTGCTCGTTTCTATTCCTACAGCTTGTCGATTTGAGTCTGCAGCTTGGTGTAGTGGTTAAGTGCGCAGACTCTAATCTGGGGGGGACCGGGTTTGACCTTGGGCAAGCCATAACTCTGGCACAGCTGTTCTTGAAAAAAAGCAGTTTCTGTCAAGAGTTCTCTCAGCCCCACCTACCTCACAGGGTGTCTGTTGTGGGGAGGGGAAGGGAAAGGAGTTTGTAAGCCGCTCTGAGACACCTTTGGGTAGTGAAGGGCGGGGTATAAATCCAATCTCTTCTTCTTCTTCGTCTAGATCGGTACCTTTGTCTTCCTGGGGGTTCGGGCAGGGCAGCTGGGGTGGTGGTGGTGGAATGCGGCTTGTCTGTCCTAGGGTGCCGGACACTTCCCCTCGCCCCCTCGCGCCTGCCTCCCATGGGAATTCTTGGGCCTGCTTCCTTTGCTGACTCAGCAGCCTCTCCCCGCCTGCCTTGGGTAGCCAAAATACCTCTCTGCCAGCAGCAATCGCGAGGGCCTATGAAATGAGATCTCTCCCCCCCCCCGCGCGCGCTGGTCTAGGTCTCTTGGAAGAGGAGCGCCATCCATGAAACTTTCCTCTCCCAAGTGAACAGAGGCAAGGAGGAGTGTGCCCTAGTGGGCAGGGCTGGCGCTAAGAGGACTGCGGCCCTGTCTCAGCCCAGTCGGGCTTTAGGTCTCTGCAGCTTGGAGCCCCTACGCCTGAGCCCCTCCCCCCCCCCCCCCCCCAGGCACACCTGTGCTCTTTCATTGTCTCGAGGCAGAAATTCTTCAGGAAGTTGGTGTCCTATCACCATTGTTTTTTTAAAGAGAAGTTTTGCAAAGGGTTGGCACGCTGATAAACCCTGTTTATTTGGACAGTGCAGCTGCCAAATTCTTGGGGCTTTTTTTATCAGTACTGGAGTTTGGGTCACAGAGTGACTGCTGGCTCTCGTGAACGGCCTTTCCCTCGCCTTAGCATACTTAGCAGGCGAACGTCTGAGCGGCCCTTACCTGCTTGCTGGGGCTCCTGTTCTGGCATCTTCTCACCAAGTAGGAGGGGTGGGATCGGCTTGGAACGCGCAACCGGGAGTTATGAAAGGCCCTGAGCCAAAGCAGCTGTGTTTTTCAGGGCATCGGATGGCCCACCTCCTGCGCCTGGCAGCTGCTTCCGAAAAGTTTCAGCAGGGAAGGATCCATCCTGGCGCCTGAACCCCTTTCAGCCGGGGAGGTGGGGGGCTGAACCGGGGAATCTTCCCCGTCCAGGACACCGTGTTCGACCACTGAGCTGTCATCTCGCTGGTGTTAGGGCCAGGCTCTTTCTTTGACTCAGGAGCCGCCTGCGTAAAGAACAGCTTTTATCCACTCCCAAGTCCTCACCTGTGCCGCTGGGGGCGTAGGTGGCCCAGATGTATGTTGGGGCGCCCGTGTCTCCTGTTTTTTGGGGGTGTGGGGGGGAGGACTGCAAAGCCATGCCTACCCCCCTGCTTCCTTACTCATAGCGGAATTGCCCAGAAGAACCTGAAGGGCTTCTTGGCAGTGTTCCCTCTAAGCTGAGTTAGTGTGAGCTAGCGCACAGTTTTTCAGCCTCCAGCTCACCCGTTTTTGTCTTCGCTCAGGAAGGAGGGCTCGGGAGCCAACTAATGTATGCAGCGGCCCAATCTAATGTACGCAGCAGCTCACACGACTTTAATGCCAGTAGCTCACAAAAGTAGAATTTTTGCTCACAAGACTCCACAGCCTAGAGCAGTGGTGGCGAACCTATGGCACGGGGGCCAGTGGTGGCACTCAGAGCCCTCTCTGTGGGCACCCGTGCCATCGCCCCAGCCAGGCCCAGACCATCATTAAAGTGTCGAATTCTCTGCCAAATAATTTTTAAGTCAATGAAAGCTTTTGGGATCGCTTCCCTTACTTTGTTTGGATCATCTTGAGTTAATGTATGAGTTGGTTTTTTCTCAAGTAAAACCTCAGTATTCAGGTTAAACTGCCGTGTTGGCACTCTGCGATAAATAAGCGAGTTCGGGGTCACAGTCTGGGCACTCGGTCTCTAAAAGGTTCGCCATCACTGGCTTAGAAGGAGCATTGCTTTTCAGCAGTCCAAGGTTTGGGCAAGACACCGGGTGGGTCACCCAGAGCTCCTCTTGATCTTTGGGGATTCTGCGGCGGCACCAGGTAAAACCCCAAATGTCGGTTGCCAAGACAAAGCACGGAGACACACACACACCCCAGCCCACACACACACACACACCGGCTGCGCTCGACTTCTGGACGGCCTGTTGCAAATGCGTCCTGACAGCTTTTGCCGGGAGCCCCCCTTGCCGCTAGGCTGGAGCCTGCGGGAGAGGCTGCAGCGTCCTTCCCGGTACACTCGCCACCTCCCGCCGCAGCCGTGAAGGGCCTTCCAAGGAGAAACGGGGCTTCCCCTGCCGCAGCCTCCTCTGCCCGGCTACCCAATCGCGTTCCCGGAGACTCCGGCTGTTGCCATGTGCTCAGAGCATCTCGCCTGCCGGAGGCATCCTCAAGTCAGCAATTCTCCCCCGCCCCAAACTCTGCTGCTAAGTGGCAGCTTGCAACGCGCAGCGATTACTGTTCCTAATGCATCTCTGCCTGCCTTGTTTTCTCCGGGAGCCCCCGTACTTCTCGGGGACTAAAATAGCCGCACTGCACACAGCGCGGTTTCCGGAGCAGAGCTCTCTCTGCCTCTCCTAAGCCAACTATTACATAATTCCTGGAAAGGGAGAGATGCTGAAGCGCTCTCGGAGCAGAGGCTGTCTGCGTGAGCCCCATCTGCCAGCCCAGTCTTCCTCCACCTGGGGGAAAAGACTAGGTTTTTATACCCCGCTTTTCTCTACCTGAAGGAGCCTCAAAGCGACTGACAATCGCCTTCCCTTCCTCTCCCCACAACAGGCCCCTTGTGGGGCTGAGAGCGAACTGTGATTGGCCCAAGGTCATCCAGCAGGCTTCGTTGGGGGGAGTGGGGAATCGAACCCGGTTCTCCAGATCAGAGTCTGCCTCTCTCAACCGCTGCGCCACGCTGGCTCGAGACTTGCCCCTTGAGTAAAGGCGCCTTTGCCAATTAGCCACCAAACTGGGTCAACTGCCTGCCGCAGGCAAGGCAAGTTCTGCGGAAGCAGGCGCACGGTTTCAGAATGGCTGGAGAAGATCTGTCCGATGCATCGGCAGGGCTGGCTCGGTCGGAAATGTTTTGGAGCTGGCAGTGGGGGGAGGCAAATGGTGTGTTCTGGCGCTACTTAAAACGAGGCCCGTTCACCCCTGAAGTGGACATCTCCAATGCTCCTTCTAAGCTGTGGAGTCTTACGAGCAAACATTCTAATTTGTGAGCTACTGGCATTAACGTGAGCGAGCGAATTGGCTTTCTCTGGAGCCCTCCTTCCTGAGCCGAGACAAAAATCGGTGAGCCAGAGGCTAAAAAAACTTTGAGCTAGCTCACCTTAACGCAGCTTAGAGGGAACATGTCCCTTTGGAATCCAGTGGGAGCATCAAGCGGCGACATCTGGATCCATCGGGGTCCTGCCCTCTTCCAGAGCTCCATGAAATCGGTTTAACGGAATGTTAGATTCAAGTCCAGTCGCACCTTAAGAGGCCAACAAGATTTTCAGGGTATAAACTTTGAAATGTCAACGCTCTTCGTATCTGATGAAGGGAGCTTTGACTCTTGCAAGTTCATATCCCGGAAATCTCCTTTGGCTCCGGATTCAGATCTTGCCCCCGGACGCAAATCTCGCTGATCTCCTGCAGACCGACACGACGCCCCTCTGAAACCATCCCGACGGGATGTGTGGCTGACCATTCGCAGCTTGCTCTAATCAACCTATCCAAGTGCACTGGTGTTTCCTATCGATCCACACAGCAATGAGTTTCCATCTCCCTTTTCCTGGGGAGAGTTGGGGGCCGGGCTCATTTGCATATTAAGTGACACACTCCTAATGTAGCCAATCCTCCAAGAGCTTACAGTAGCTCCTGTAAGAAGTGCTCTGTAAGCTCTTGGAGGATTGGCTACATTAGGGGTGTGTGGCCTAATATGCAAAGGAGTTCCTGCTACAAAAAGAGCCCTGGTGGGACTCCAGATGGTCCTTGGGGTCAATAGTGGGACGCTCTCAAAATTCTCTTGGAAAATTCCACCTCTATTTTAGTAGCCTTGTAAAATCAATGGGTTTCAAAATAACGCCTGTAAATTTTCATGGGCACCGTATAAAACCTGCATAACTGCTACTAGCTATTTCTGAGTGTTCCCTCTCGACAACTGTTGTGTAACCTTTGGATTGCTGGTCCCCGACCGGCCAATAACCGCGCCTGGCATCGCCATACCTGGAGATAAGGGGAGATGTCAGGCGAGTTTCTTGAGTATTCTTTATGGCCTCTTAAAGTGCAGCTCGTCTAAGGGAAATATGTCAGCTATTATCGCCGGTGTCGGAGTTCGGAATTCAGAAAGGGGCTTGGGAAGCCGTTGCGCAAGGAGCCGCCCCCCTGCCACCAGAAGTGCACAATTCCACCCTCTCCGTGGAAGTCAACCTCTCTCTGCATTTTCCGGTAGACCTCTACTAAGCAACCCCTGTGCTGAGTAGCAAGTTCTAGGGAGTCTTTATGCCCAGGTGCAGGCCGCATTTGGGAGAGGGCCCCCCGATCCTGTTGGGACTCTTTGATGCCCTTCTTGGGGGCCCAGGCATGACCTACCGACCACTATCCATGTCTTCATAAAAATCTGGAGTGTGTGGCTTGGAGTCGTAGTAGATAACTCACTGAAAATGTCGAGGCAGTGTGCGACTGCAGTAAAAAAGGCCAACGCTATGCTGGGGGTTATTAGGAAGGGAACTGAAAACAAATCAGCCACTCTCATGATGCCCCCCGTATAAATCCATGGTGCGACCTCATTTGGAGTACTGTGTACAGTTCTGGTCACCACACCTCAAAAAGGATATTATAGCTTTGGGAAAAGTGCAGAAGAGGGCAACTAGGATGATAAAAGGGTTGGAACACCTTCCCTATGAAGAAAGGTTAAAACGCTTGGGGCTCTTTAGCTTGGAGAAACGATGGCTGAGGGGTGATATGATTGGGGTTTATAAGATTATGCATGGGATAGAGAAGGTAGAGAAAGAGGTACTTTTCTCCCTTTCTCACAAGACAAGAACTCGTGGGCGCTCAATGAAATTGCTGAGCAGTAGAATTAGAATGGATAAAAGGAAGTCCTTCTTCACCCAAAGAGGGATTAACACATGGAATTCACTGCCACAGGAGGTGGTGGCGGCTACAAGCATGGACAGCTTCAAGAGGGAATTAGATAAATATATGGAGCAGAGGTCCATCTGTGGCTCTTAGCCACAAGGTATAGAAAGGAACTCTCCATCTGGGGCAAGTGATGCTCTGTATTCTTAGTGCTGGGTGGGCCCACAGTGGGAGGGCTTCTAGTGTCCTGGCCCCACTGATGGACCTCCTGAATGGCACCTGGAATTTTTGGCCACTGTGTGACAGAGTGTTGGACTGGCTGGGCCATTGGCCTGATCGAACACTGGCTTTTCTTATGTTCTGCATAGGGGAGCTGTTTCTGAAAGGAGTCCAGCAATGTCAGCATGCCTGTATGTTTAACACGTGTCTCCGCCATGTTCTCAGCCAGGGAGGAGTTGGGAGCCCCCTTTGGGGACTGAAAGCAATAAAACAAGAATCAAAACAGAAGGACTTTTAACACCCCCCTCCCAGGGCTCTTTTTGAAGAAAAAGCCCAGCAGGAACTCATTAGCATAATAGGCCACACCCAACAGCAGGAACTCATTAGCATATTGGGCCACACCCCTGACAGCACAGTTCATTAGCACATTAGGCCGCACCCCCCATGTTACCAGAAGTGTGGTTATCCAGCCACACCCACCTTTTGCTTGTTATTCTGTTTACCTTGTTTGTTGCCAAAACCCAGGTCTTTTTTGTAGCAGGAACTCCTTTGCATGTTAGGCCACACACCCCTAATGTAGCCAATCCTAATGAGTTTCTGCGGTTGGGTGTGGCCTATTATGCTAATGAGTTCCTGCTGGGCGTGGCCAACTTGGGAGCCAGCCGGAACTCCGTTCCTGTGCGTTCCTGCCCAAAAATAGCCCTGCCCCCTCCTCAGCATTACAAGAATCAGAAATCAGCAGTAGTTAAAATACCATCTAATGGCACCGTTAAGAAGTTGAGATAACCAGAGATAAGACATTAAGACGGAAGCGTCGGGTCTAATTAAAGCTAGACAAAAGGCCAATGAGAGGCATTAAGAAACCAACAGGGGGTAATCGGATGAATTTAAAAAAGGGAAAGGAAGGTGCCTTCAGCCTCCTCCACAAGAAGCTGGGGGAACAGAAGTGTGATGCACCTCAGCCTCTGCCAGGGCTCTTTTTGTAGCAGGTACTCCTTTGCATATTAAGCGACACGCCCCTAATGCAGCCATTCCTCCAAGAGCTTACAGTAGCTCCTGTAAGAAGAACTCTGTAAGCTCTTGGAGGATTGGCTGCATTAGGGGTGTGTGGCCTAATATGCAAAGGAGTTCCTCCCACACCTATCTTTGGAGCAGTACCCAGCAGCAAGGGGAGCTCCCGATGGGCCAGCCTGTCTTTGTCGTGGCTGAAAGCTGCCGGCTGAATCTTTGCTGAACTGCCTGGGGGCTCACTGCTGGCCTAGTTCTTTTTGCTTCCCGGGGCCTTGATTGCTTTCCGAGCTCCTGACGCGAGTCTTTTGTCCCATTCTGGCCATCTTAGCCGGACCCAGGACTGTGGGACCTTGCCGTGCACGGAT
>NW_015165905.1:128802-166991 GCF_001447785.1 Gekko japonicus
AAACCAAGTGGAGTTTTGATGGGGGGGCCCCACTTGGAACAGCATCTCCTTGCGTGACAGTGAGCTGGCATCACAGGTTAAGGGGAGTGGCTGTCCCTCAATTGAAGAGCATCTGCTTTCTGCAGAAGGTCCCTGGTTCAATCCCCGGCATCTCCAGTTGAATAGGACCAGGCAGGAGGTGATGGGTAAGACGTCAGCCTAAAACCCTGGAGGGAGAGAGAGAGAGAAGAGAAGAGATTGGATTTATACCCCGCCCTTCACTACCCAAAGGAGTCTCAGAGTGGCTTACAAATTCCTTTCCCTCCCCCTCCCCACAACAGACACCCTGTGAGGTAGGTGGGGCTGGTTCTCCCAGATTAGAGTCCGCACACTTAACCACTACACCAAACTGGCTGTAAAGAGGTGCTGTGGCTCAGTAGCAGAGCCTCTGCTTGGCATGCAGAAGGTCCCAGGTTTTCCCCTCCCCACAACAGACACCCTGTGAGCAATGTTCCCTCTAAGCTGTGGAGTCTTGTGAGCAAAAATTCTACTTTGTGAGCTACTGGCATTAAAGTTGTGAGTGACTTGGCTACTGCATAAATTAGTTTGCTCCTGGAGCCATCCTTCCTAAGACAAAAATGTATGAGGTGGAGGCTAAAAAACTATGAGCTAGCTCACACTAACTCAGCTTAGAGGGACACACTGCCTGTGAGGTAGGTGGGCCTGAGAGAGCTCTGACAGAAACCGCTCTTTTTTCAAGAACAGCTCTTATCAGAACTATGGCTTGCCCAAGGTCATCCAGCCAGGTGCAAGTGTAGGAGTGGGGAATCAAACCCGGTTCTCCCAGATTAGAGTCCGCACACTTAACCACTACACCAAACTGGCTGTAAAGAGGTGCTGTGGCTCAGTAGCAGAGCCTCTGCTTGGCATGCAGAAGGTCCCAGGTTCAGTCCCCGGCATCTCCACTTTAAAAAAGGACCAGGCAGTCGGTGATGGGAAAGACCTCTGCCTGAGACCCTGGAGAGCCATAGGCAAGGCTGACCTTGATGGACCAGTGGCCTGATTCAGTACAAGGCAGCTTTGTGGGTACGTGACTCCCAATGTGAGTCCAATGTTTGGAATGGTGGTTCTTATTGCCACACACACACACACCAAATTAATACATTCAGCAGTCCCCCTTTGGAGCTTGAAAGGAGTCCTCATGCACTGTTCCCTCTAAGCTGAGTTAGTGCGAGCTAGCTCACAGTTTTTTAGCCCGCCGGCTCACACGTTTTTGTCTCCGCTTAGGAAGGATGACTCCGGAGCAAACTAATCTATGCAGCAGCCAAATCGCTCGCTCACCACTTTAATACCAGCAGCTCACAAAGTAGAATTTTTGCTCGCAAGACCCCGCAGCTTAGAGGGAGCATTGGCTCCTCAGTGCATCAGATGTGCAGACTCCCTCATGGTGTTCTGTTGGGCCGCTCTTGTCAGGCCCCCCCCCCCCGCGGAGGCCATGGCGAGAAAGCAACAAACAGCTGACAGAAGCCTCTCTCTCTCCCCCCAAGCTCCTCATTTCCAATAATGATGCTGAAGCCCAATTACTCCCCCCATGGGGGGAGGGAGCTGTCAAGGAACAGGAAGGCACATCTGGAGCCCTCTTCCCCAGAGGCCTGGTGGCCACCTCCGGCCAGAGTCCTCATTAAGCTCTCCCCCGGAGCGGGCGTCTTGGTGGCACTCCGTTCGCCTGGAGCTGTGCCGGAACGGGGCCCTCTCTGTTTGGGGACAGAGGAGCGGGCGAGCTTGGATCCCGCCGCCGGCCTCTTTCCCAAGGTGTCTGTCCGGGCGTGAGTTTCTTCAGGAACCAGGTAAAAGGCCCCCAAAGGGCTGGAGGTGGCACCTTGTGTGCTCTGGGTCCCTTCTGGGCAAACAGGAGGGGGGGAGATGGGGAGGCCAGGAGCTGGGGGGGGGAGGTAGCCTGCCCTGCAGGGAGTCCAGCAAGAGAGCCGGCAAAAAAAAACGTACAGAGGAGGGCGACCAAGATGGTTTGGGCGCTGGAGCTCCTTCCCTAGGAGGAAAGGGTGAAGAGTCTGGGACTCTTCCTTTTAGGAAAGAGACGACAAAGAGGAGAGACATGAGAGAGGTTTGTAAAATGATGCATGGTGTGGAAGAGAGCTGACAAAGAGATGTTTTTCTCCCTCTCTCCAAAGACTAGACCTCGAGGGCATCCCACGAAGCTGATGGGCAGGAGGTTCAGGACGGACAAAAGGAAATACTACTTTACACGGAGAGGGATTAGAATGCGAGGTTTCCGGCCAGAGGATGTAGCGATGGCAACAGGAATAAACAGCTTGAAAAGGGGATTAGATAGATTCATGGTGGAGAAGTCTATCAAAGGCTACCAGCCATGGTGACTGAGGGGAAAGAGGCAGGGGTCATTTCGTAGAAAAAGAGCTAGGGGAACTCATTAGCATAACTCATTAGCATATGCCACACCCCCTGACATCACCGGAAGTGTGTCATGAGGCCACACACCCCGCCCCCAACGGTCTCGGGGCGGTGGACCTGCAAGGCCGGTGGGAGCGCAAGGAAGCCCCGCGAAGGCCCTCCCTGGCCCCAGGCAAGGAGGGGTGGGGAGAGGCAGGGAGGAAGCAACTTACCCTCCCTCTTCTCCTGCCTCCTCCTGGCTGAATGAGGGCCGGAAGCAAGGCGGCCGGAAGCAGGGGGCGGGGCTTCGTCATGTGCCCCGCCCCTGTACCTCACCCGGGGGAACTGCGATCCCCCCCGAAATGACCTCTGGAAAGAGGCACTGATCCTCTGAATCCCAGAACCAGGAGGCAACGTCGGGGAAAGTCCTCAGCCTCTATACCCTGTTGTTGGACTTGCAGAAGAACTGCTTGGCCCCTGTGGGAGACAGGATGCTGGACTAGATGGACCCTCACTGGTCTGATCCAGCAGGGCTCTTCTGATGTTCTTATCGGGGGAAGGACTAGGCCTCTCTGCGCCCTGTTGTTGACCCTCCAGAGGAACTGGCTGGCCCCTGCGTGAGGCAGGAGGCTGGACTAGATGGACCCTCCCTGGTCTGATCCAGCAGGGCTCTTCTGATGTTCTTATCGGGGGAAGGCCTCGGCCTCTCTGCCCTGTTGTTGGCCCTCCAGAGGAACTGGCTGGCCCCTGTGAGAGGCAGAAGGCTGGACTAGATGGACCCTCACTGGTCTGATCCAGCAAGGCTCTTCTGAGGTTCTTCTCAGGGGAAGGCTTCGGCCTCTCTGCCCTGTTGTTGGACCTCCAAAGGAACTGGGTGGCCCCTGTGTTAGGCAGGAAGCTGGACTAGATGGACTCTCACTGGTCTGATCCAGCAGGGCTCTTCTGAGGTTCTTCTTAGGGGAAGGCCTCAGCCTCTCTGCCCTGTTGTTGGCCCTCCAGAGGAACTGGTTGGCCCCTGTGAGAGGCAGGATGCTGGACTGGATGGACCCTCACTGGTCTGATTCAGCAGGGCTCTTCTGGTGTTCTTATGAAGGCCTCAACCTCCATGCCCTGTTGTTGGCTCTCCAGAGGAATTGGCTGGCCGCTGTGTGAGACAGGATGCTGGACTGGATGGACCCTCACTGGTCTGATCCTGCAGGGCTCTCCTGATATGAGAAAGATTGGGATGCCAGCCTCCAGGTGGGACCTGAGGATCCTCTGGAATTACAGCTGACCTCCATACTACAGAGATCAGTCCCCCTGGAGAAAATGGTTGCTTTGGAGGGTGGACTCTGGCATTGCACCCCACTCTCCTCCCCGGCCTCCATCCCCAAAATCTCCAGCAGCTTCCCAACCTGCATCTCGCCACCGTGCCACGCCCTGCCCGTGGCCAGAGGGGACTGGTAACCCTAACAGGAGAAGTGGAGCTGGGAAGGTAAGCAAATTGGAAGGGGAAGGGGAGGGGGAAGGAGGAGGTGGCCAGTCCCTGTGGAACGTCAGTTCTCCTCCCGGATCTTCCTCCTTGGGCTAGCTGAGTTGCTTCCTTTGCCACGGCTGAGCCGCAGGGCCCATTGGTGGCGGCAGCCTAGAATTCCCATCCCCAGCAGTGCCTCAAACACCAGTGTGACGGACACAAACCGGCCTCTGATGCTTTTCACAACAGGGAAAGCCCACCCGCTTCCCTCTCCATCTTGCTGCTCGGCGGGCTGTGAAAAGCATCACCCACGGGTCCCTGCGCCTCAAGGGGGCAACCCTCCCTGCCTCCGTATTGACACAGAATGTTGGTGGTGACCTTGGCAGCTGTTGGGCAGCGAGAGGGAGGTCAGCCAGCTGCCGGCTTTCCATGCCTTCCCGCCGATCCCGCCACAGGGAGCGAATATCTTATCAAAGCTGTATTGACCATGGGCACCGACGGAGTCGTGGGCGGTTGGCTTTCTGGAGGCACCTGCTGCAGCCCAGCCATTTGGGGATGGATAGGAAGAACCTTGAGTGTTGTGGAAGGGGAAAACAAAGGGTCTAGGAGAGAAAGAAGCCAAAACAAGGCCATCCCGCCGCCTCTCACTCTGTCTGGGCATGTTTTCTTCCTGAGCTGGAGGCTGCTGGTTTCTGCCCCCCTCCTGTGTTCCCCACAGTCCGGGGTGGGTCCCGGGTTCTATGTGGTCCTTGAGACCGTGCTGTGCTCCAAAGCTGGTGAGAGGTCAGAGACGTGCAGTTCTGGTTTCCCGATGAATGTTTTGTGGTGTGCCACACGGAGGGAGGCTTTGATTGGAAGGAGCGCTTTTACGGCCACTCGTCTCTCGGGTCGGGTAGCCCCGTGAGGGAAAAAAACAAGGCAGGGTCTTCTTGTGACACCCTGAAGAGCGGCAGATTTATGGCAGCCGGAAGATTTATCGGAGCCACCTGCAGTGACGCAGTCCAGAGGTCGACCACTGCCTCCTGCGCAAGGGAGCTCTTGTTTGCAGATGCAGCGGATTAAAGGGGAGAGGGTGGTAGGGTCCTGAAGCAGCAAAGTGAGCTGCA
Organism: Gekko japonicus; assembly: GCF_001447785.1. Taxonomy (NCBI): domain Eukaryota; kingdom Metazoa; phylum Chordata; class Lepidosauria; order Squamata; family Gekkonidae; genus Gekko; species Gekko japonicus. Next base: position 133,747 of record NW_015165905.1, read on the forward strand.
CGGGTTTCAGAGGGTGGGGGTGGGAGTTGCATTTTCAGAATGCTTCCCTTGTGGCCACCGGCAGTGTTCCCTCTAAGCTGAGTTAGTGTGAGCCCGCTCTCAGTTTTTTAGCCTCCGGCTCACACGTTTTTGTCTCAGCTCAGGAAGGAGGGCTCCAGAGGAAACTGATTTACGCAGCAGCCAAATCGCTCGCTCACAGCTTCGATGCTAGGAGCTCACAAAGTGGAATTTTTGCTCACAAGATCCCACAACTTAAGAGGAAACATTGGCCACCGGTGGCCTCTTCTAGCCCACCTTCTCTGAGCCGTTCTGGGTTCCTCCTGGCAGAAATGGGGGGGTAGGGGGACAGGATGTTAAAAAGGCTCCTTGCCCACCAGCAGTCTCAAGTGGCACCATTCCACTCCACTGTCTCTGACCTCTGCCACCCCTCCCCCAGCTGCAGACAGAGACCAGAGCTAGGGTTGCCAGCAAAGTTCCCTCTAAGCTGAGTCAGTGAGAGCTAGCTCACAGTTTTTTACCCTCCGGCTCACACGTTTTTGTCTTAGCTCAGTGTTATGTACTAAGATGGCCTGGCTAGTGCAGCCATGGCCAAGCAGACCTTCGGTCCCTAAAACAATAGCCACCGCGGATCCTAGCACACACCAATAAGGTTGCCCGGATCCTGATGTAGACCTATCAGAGACTGGGTCTTGTAAATACAGCCTATCAGGGCTTTTTTTGTAGAAAAAGCCCAGCAGGAACTCATTAGCATAACAGGCCACACCCAACAGCAGAAACTCATTAGCATATTAGGTCACACCCTGTCAGTGCAGCTCATTAGCATATTAGGCCACACCCCGTGCCTTCCCTTGGCTTGCCAGGGTGCCCCGCAGCTGTGGGGAGCCCAGGCAAGCCGGCCCTTGGACAGGCAGGGGAAGGCACAGGGAGGAATTAAAATGCCTCCCCGATCCTTTCAGGGACGCCCCCAGCCCGCTCGCCCTGGAGTCGCCAGGGGGGTCGCTCTCCAGGCCTTCCCTCTGTAGCCACGCACGGAGAGGTTTTGGCTGTAGTGGGCGTGGTCAACTCTGAAGCCAGCTGGAACTCCGTTCCTGTGCGTTCCTGCCCAAAAATAGCCCGGGAATTGGGGGTGTGTTGGGTGTGAGTGTGGACACGCATATAAGCCGGCCTGGACGGGCTAGTTTATCCTTAGTTCTGATGTAATCCAATAAACTTGAGCTGATTTCACTATGCTACGCCTGGAACTCCACTACATTATACTCAGGAAGGATGGCTCCAGAGCAGTGTTCCCTCTAAGCTGAGTCAGTGTGAGCCAGCTCACAGTTTTTTAGCCTCCGTCTCACCCATTATTTTGCCTTAGCTCAGGAAGGGATGGCTCCAGAGCAAACTAATTTATGCCGCAGCCAAATCGCTCGCTCACAACTTTAATGGCCAGTCGCTCACAAAGCGGAATTTTTGCCTCACAAGACACCACAGCCTAGAGGGAGGATTGCTCACGAGACTCCACAGCTCAGAGGGGGCATTTCCTCCCCTCTTCAACCTCCGCCCTCTCCAGGCTGCACCCCCAAAATCTTCAGGGATTTCCCACCCCAGAACTGGCAAGTGGGGCCTATAGATGAAGAAGGCGTTAGCCAGCAGCTGGCAGGGTGCCTAGCTGGGCCGCCAAAGAGACTTTTCCAGGGCTCTTTTTGTAGAAAAAGCCCAGCAGGAACTCGTTAGCATAATAGGCCACATCCAACAGGAGGAACTCATTAGCATTAGTCCACACCCCTGACAGCACAGCTCATTAGCATATTAGGCCACACCCCCATGTTACCAGAAGTGTGGTTATCCAGCCACACCCACCTTTCCCTTTTTATTCTGTTTACCGTGTTTGTTGTCAAAACCCAGGGCCTTTTTTTGTAGCAGGGACTTCTTTGCATGTTAGGCCACACACCCCTAATGTAGCCAATCCTAATGAGTTTCTCCTATTGGGTGTGGCCTGTTATGCTAATGAGTCCCTGCTGGGCGTGGCCAACTCGGGAGCCAGCCGGAACTCCGTTCCTGTGCGTTCCTGCCCCAAAATAGCCCTGCTTCTCTCTCTGTGTGTCTGTCTCTCTACCTGCATTGGAGTGCCTTGCTTCGCCTGGCCTTGGGCCGAACCCAGCCTCCTCCTGAAGACAACAGGGCCCCTGCCGAGTTCCTCTCCTCCTCCCCAGGGGAGGGACACCTAGCAGGCCAGTCTCGGTCCCGCAACCTCAAGCGACGGCCGCAGGTGGAAATTTCCTTCCCGTCCCCTGAGTCATGTGAAAACATCATAAACATCTTTACCTTCGGCCAACAGAGGAAAACAGCCACTATAAACGAGACCTCTTAATTACCCACCCGGGAAATAAAGCCAGATGGGGGCCCCGGCGTGACAGAGGGGGCCGGCGTTGCATGACTGCTCAGTCTGCCCAGGCCGTGTGGACCTGGCACCTGTGGACCCTTTGCCCAAGCTGCCCCCCCGTGTGCAACCTGGCCTGCCCCACCGCTGCACCCTGCCCCATCATCATCGGGGTGGGGAACTCTGGAATTTGGTGTTACTCAATCCAGTCTATTGGCAGAACTCACCCACGCACACACAAACCTGGCGTGGCACAGGGGATCCTGTGTCAGGCTCGGATCCCGGGAGGACCCGGGTTCAACTCCCCCCCCCATGACATACTGCCCTGGAGGCTGGCTGGGTGACTTTGGCCCAGTTACCTTCTGTCTGCCCGGCCTACCTCACAAGGTGGTTGTGCGAAGGCGGGGGAGGGGAGAGCGGTGTTCGAAGCTGCCCGATTGGGGAGGAAAGCGGGATGTAAATAAACAAGTGCAAGCGCAATGCATACGGGGCATCTTTTGGAAGTCATTGGCAGAGGCTGTCGCGATGGGCAACAGGCCACCCGGGGCCCCTTTTCAGGCGAGCCCTTGCTGCCTCAGTCTGTGCTTTGAAAGCGTCTTGCGGCACCTTAAAGATGAAACAAAACGACTGGTTGTGGTGGACGTTTTTGCTGGTCAGGGCCTGCTCCATCTTTGGCTTTTGCCGTTTCTGGTTTTGTGGTCCACCTCTAATCCCCTCTTGGAGGGGGGTGTTTCTACCTAGTACCATCGTACCTGCGGGACCGGCTCTCCCTATATACCACTCAGAGAGCTTTACGCTCAACTAGTACCAACTTGCTGGCAGTCCCTGGTCCTAAAACGGTCCGGCTGTCCTCGACCAGAGGCAGGGCTTTTTTGGTCTTGGCCCCAGCCTGGTAGAACTCTCTTCCTAGGGAGATCTGGGCCCTGCAGGACGCAAATCCGGAAGCTGCAGCTGGTGCAAAACACTGCGGCCAGGTTGTTGATGGGAATCCTGATTCGGGAGCACATCCAACCTGTGCTAAAGACGTTGCACTGGTTGCCTATAGCATACCGGGTCCGCTTCAAGGTGCTGGTTTTGACCTTTAAAGCCCTTTATGGCCAGAGTCCTGCATACCTAAGGGACCGCCTTTCCCCATATGCACCCCAAAGGACAGTGCGATCAGGGCTGCAGAACCGGCTGGCTCCCCCAAGCTTCAAGGAGGCCAGACTGGTGGCAACCAGGGCCAGGGGTTTCTCGGTGGCGGCTCCACTCTGGTGGAATGAGCTCCTGGAAGAGACTAGGGCCCTGCGGGACCTTTCACAGTTCCGCGAGGCCTGTAAAATGGAGCTCTTCCGCCAGGCCTTTGGAGCCGCCACCACTAACACCTCCACTGCCAACAGTAAATATCTACTTTGGCGGAGCCCTGGCCCGTAGGTCCCCTCAAACACAGCCTGTGCCAATGACCTGAGATAGCTGCAGAAGGCCGAAGAGTCGATTGGAATATGAGGAATGTGGCTAGCCCTTTGTCTTGTTTGAATTCTAATGCTGTATTTATTAATGTATGTGATTTGTATTATGATTGTATTATGGGAATTTTATCTGTTTGTAAGCCGCCCTGAGCTGGCCTCGGCCGGGAGGGCAGAATAAAAATTTAATAAATACATAAATAAATAAATATGTTGTGTGCTCTGAGCCCAGTTTCAGGAAGTGGGTGGGATAGAAATTAAACAACTTCCTCCTCCTCCTCCTCCTCCTCCTCCTCCTCCTCCCTGGTGCATCTGTTTCCCTTATTCTCAGGGGTCGTTTCGTAGAAAAAGAGCTAGGGGAACTCATTAGCATAACTCATTAGCATATGCCACACCCCCTGACATCACCGGAAGTGTGTCATAAGGCCACGCCCCCTGACATCACCGGAAGTGTGTCATAAGGCCATGCCCCCTGACATCACCGGAAGTGTGTCATAAGGCCACACACCCCGCCCCCAACGGTCCTGGCCGCCGCCGCCGGTTTTGCAGCTCTACTGCCGAGCCCCATGAGGGGCCCGGCGGTGGACCTGCAAGGCCGGTGGGAGTGCAAGGAAGCCCCGCGAAGGCCCTCCCTGGCCCCAGGCAGGCAGGGGTGGGGAGAGGCAGGGAGGAAGCAACTTACCCTCCCTCTTCTCCTGCCTCCTCCTGGCTGAATGAGGGCCGGAAGCGGGGCGGCCGGAAGCAGGGGGCGGGGCTTCGTCATGTGCCCCGCCCCCCATACCTCACCCGGGGGAACTGCGATCCCCCCCAAATGACCTCTGCTGAATCTAGAGTTGCCAGCTCAGGGTTGGGAAATACCTGGAGATTTCAGGGGTGGGACTTGGGAGAGGCGGGGTTTGGGGAGGGGAGGGGCCTCAGCAATGGCATAGAATCAAAGCAGCGCTTTTCTGCAGGGGAACTGATCTTGGCCATCTGGAGATCAACCGTAATAGTGGGGGGTCTCCAGGTACAACCCGGAGGCTGGCAACCCTGCCTTATCCCTTGCAAGCAGTCGAAAGGTGGCCTTTGCCATTTGGAACAGCCTGGATTGCAGAGACCTTTCATCCAGAAAGCCTGGGGGAGAAGAAATGCAGCCTCCCCCCCTCAGATATATAGAATCATAGAGTTAGAAGGGACCTCCAGGGTCATCTAGTCCACCCCCCTGCACAATGCAGGGAATTCACAAATACCTCCCCCTCCGCACCCCCAGTGACCATGTGCAAAAGATGGGAAAAAGATGGGAAAAAATCTCCGGGATTGCTTCCTGACCTCACATACATACCCACCCCACCCCTCTCTCCTTCCCTCCCCCTTCTCAGGCAAGGTGCAGAGGGCTGGGGGTGGGTTTACACGTGCTCCCTTCTCCCCAAGGCAAGTGGCCCTGGGATTTTGGCCGAGTTTGCCTCCTCCAGTCCAATCTGGCGGCTCTTATTTTCTAAAAAATCTGCCCCGCCTGCTTGCTCCTTGCATTTCTCCAGGGCAACATATAATTTTAATCTCCTGCTTCGCCTCTGGCTGTAAAGTGCCTGTTAGCAGCGAAGGTTATTTGGAAATTGCAATGTAATTAGCAGCATCTGCACTGAGGGCCGCCCGGCCGCCTTCCCTTTACAGAAGAGAAAGGTCAGCCTTTGAAATCAGCCCGGCTTTCTTTCGCTTGTGATGATGGAAACCTGCAGAGGAGTCCGGTGTCAACCCCCAAAACTCCTTCCAGAGATTCATTCAGGGTCTCCGTGGTTTCTTTTCAGTAGCCATAAATTCTGTTAGAGCAGTCTCTCACGAGCAGTCCTCCAGAGAGCTCTCTCAGCCCCACCTGCCTCACTGGGGAGGGGAAGGGAAAGGAGATTGTAAACCGCTCTGAGACTCCAAGTGAAGGGCGGGGTATAAATCCAATCTCTTCTTCCTCTTAATTTGTTTTATCACTGTCTGCTGCACACTGGGGGCTTGGCTTGGACACCCACAATGCCGCAACAGGCTGGTGAGAGCCACAGGGAGCAGGGTTGCCAATCTCCAGGTGGGAGCTGGAGATCTGGAATTCGAGCTGCTCTCCAGAAGACAGCGGTCAGGTCCGCTGGAGAAAATGGCCACTTTGGAAGATGAACTCTTTGGTGCTACACCCTGCTGAGGTCCCTCCCCTCCCCAAACCCTGCCCTCCCATTTGGTATCGTGGTTAAGTGCGTGGACTCTAATTTATCCACAGATCACTGGAATGTACACTGAAGCGCCATAGTAATCCTGCACATGTTTGGTGTCGTGGTTAAGTGCGCGGACTCTAATCTGGGAGAAGCGGGTTGGATTCCCCCACTCCTCCACATGCGGCCAGCTGGGTGACCTTGGGTCAGTCACAAGTTCTCTCGGAGGTGTTCTCTCAAGAGCCGTTCTCAGAAGAGCTCTCTCGGCATGTCTGTTGTGGGGAGGGGAAGGGAAAGGAGATTGTAAGCCGCTCTGAGACGCCAAGTGAAGGACAGGGTATAAATCCACTCACCTCCTCCTCCTCCTCCTCCTCTTCTTCTTCCTCCTCCTCCTCCTTTTGCTCTTCCCACTCCTCCTTCTCCTCTTCCCCCCCCCCCCCACACTTTCCAACCCGGAGCTCACAAACCTAGATGGAGAAGCTGAGAAGTTCCCAGCCTCAGCCTAAAACCTTTCGGGCTGGGGAAAGCTCTTCTATTGGACCGTGTAGGATCGCCAGGTCCCCCCCTGGCCACCGGCAGGGGATGGGGGGGGGTAGGGTTCCCAGATCCAGGCTGAGAAACTCTGGGAGATTTGGGGGTGGAGCCTGGGGAGGGCAGGGACCTCAGTGGGGCACATTGCCACAGTCTCCACCCTTTCAAAGCAGCCATTTCCTCTGAGGGAACCGAACTCTGTAGTCTGGAGATGAGCTGCAATTCCTGGGGATCCCCAGGTCCCACCTGGAGGCTGGCATCCCTATAGGATGGACAGCCACCACTTAGGGTTGCCATCCTCCAGGTGGTGGCTGGAGATCTCCTGGGATTACAACATAAGAACATAAGAGACGCCAATGTTGGATCAGGCCAAAGGCCCATCCAGTCCAACACTCTGTGTCACACATTGGCCAGAAATACCAGTGCCATCAGGAGGTCCAGCAGTGGGGCCAGGACATTAGAAGCCCTCCCACTGTTGACCCCCCCAAGCACCAAGGTGACAGAGCATCACTTGCCCCAGAGCCCCTATCTATACCTTGTGGCTAATAGCCACTGACGGACCTCTGCTCCATATGCTTATCTAATTCCCTTTTGAAGCCGTCCATGCTTGTAGCCGCCACCACTTCCTGTGGCAGTAAATTCCATGTGTTAATCACTCTTTGGGTGAAGAAGGACTTCCTTTTATCCGTTCTAACCCGACCGCTCTGCAGTTTCATGGAGTGCCCATGAGTTCTTGTATTGTGAGAAAGGGAGAAAAGTACCTCTTCCTCTACCTGTTCTTTCCCATGCATAATCTTATAAACCTCGATCATGTCACCCCTCAGTCGTCTTTTCTCCAAGCTAAAGAGCCCTAAGCGCTTTAACCTTTCCTCATAGGGAAAGTGTTCCAACCCTTTTATCATTCGAGTTGCCCTTTTCTGCACTTTTTCCAAAGCTATAATATCCTTTTTAAGGTGTGGTGACCAGAACTGCACACAGTATTCCAAATGAGGTCGCACCATTGATTTATATAGCGGCATTATGATATTGGCTGATCTGTTTACAATACCCTTCCTAATAATCCCCAGCATAGCATTGGCCTTCTTTATTGCAGTCACACACTGTCTCGACATTTTCAGTGAGTTATCCACTACAACTCCAAGATCTCTCTCTTGATCAGTCTCTGCCAGTTCAGACCCCATCAATGTGTATTCATATTTAGGATTTTTTGCTCCAATGTGCATCACCTTGCACTTGGCCACATTGAACCCCATTTGCCATGTTGACGCCCACTCGCCCATCCTTGACAGATCCCTTTGGAGTGCCTCACAATCCTCACTGGTTTTCACCACCCTGAACAACTTCGTATCATCTGCAAATTTAGCCACTTCACTGCTTACTCCCATCTCCAAATCATTAATGAACAAGTTAAAAAGCAGTGGACCAAGTACTGATCCCTGCGGTAAACCCACGCTCCCTCCAAGCTGTGGAGTCTCGTGAGCAAAAATTCTACTTTGTCAGCTCCTGGCATTGAAGTTGTGAGCGAGCCATTTGGCTGCTGCATAAACCAGTTGGCTCTGGACCCACATCCGTCCCCAGCTAGGACAAAAACGTGTGAGCCGGAGGCTGGAAAACTGTGAGCTAGCTCACACTCACTCAGCTCAGAGGGAACACTGATTACAACTGGTCTCCAGGCAACGGAGATTAGTTCCCCTGGAGAAAATGGCCCCTTTGGAAGGTGGACTCTGTGGCACTCTACCCCACTGAAGTCCCTTCCCTGCCCTCCTCAGCCTCCACCTCCAAAATCTCAAGGCACTAAGAAGTTGGAGCTTTCCTCATTGGGGAAAGGGCACGGGCTCTGCACATGCTCAGGCACACTCTTGCTTCCTTCCAGTGGCGGTGTACGTCCCGGGAGCAGGGAGTGCAAAAAGATGCCGCTTGCTACCTTTCGGTTTGTGGGATTTGCACTCTGTGCTCCGGCCTCGGCTCAGGTGTGAGCAGGCGGGCCTTCGATCGGCCCGCCGCCACGCTTTCATCCCTCGGCCAGCTCCAGCGCACGCCTGCACCCACACCCCTTGGCTGGTACGGCGTTTTGTTTTTTTTACAACAGAAATCCACCCCCCTCTTTATTTATTTTTTTTCGCTTCTCCTGTGCCACAGGTCAAGACCGGAGTGTAGCAATATTTCATTGAGATAAGTAAATCATTCCTCACCAGGGAAGAGGGCCATTTGGCAACAGGGACTCGGTGGTGGCCAGACGCTGCTCCTCCTCCGGATCTTTGCAGAAGTGAGTACCTCCAGAGGCTCCCCGGTTTGGGGGAGGTGGGGGGGGGGGAATGAAGGCGTTTGTTCTTCCTTTGGGGGCGTGGGTGGAACCCTGGAGGGGGGAAGTGGATTTCGTCAGCAGAAGGGCTGTAGGGGGCAGCTTGAGGGAAGGGCACCCCCCCCCCAGGCCGGGGGGCTTTGGGGAAGGCGGCCAACCTCCCGGGGGAGCCCGGACTGACGAGGGGAAGGCTGCCAACCTCCCGGTGGAGTCCGGACTGCAGTGCTCCCTCTAAGCTGAGTGAGTGTGAGCCAGCTCACAGTTTTGTAGCCTCCGGCTCATACATTTTCGTCTCAGCTCAGGAAGGATGGGGCTCCAGAGCAGTGTTCCCTCTAAGCTGAGTGAGTGTGAGCCAGCTCACAGTTTTTCAGCCTCCGGCTCACACATTTTCGTCTCAGCTCAGGAAGGATGGCTCCAGAGCAGTGTTCCCTCTAAGCTGAGTGAGTGTGAGCCAGCTCACAGTTTTTCAGCCTCCGGCTCACACATTTTCGTCTCAGCTCAGGAAGGATGGCTCCAGAGCAGTGTTCCCTCTAAGCTGAGTGAGTGTGAGCCAGCTCACAGTTTTTCAGCCTCCGGCTCACACATTTTCGTCTCAGCTCAGGAAGGATGGGGCTCCAGAGCAGTGTTCCCTCTAAGCTGAGTGAGTGTGAGCCAGCTCAGTTTTTTAGCCTCCTGCTCACACATTTTATCTCAGCTCAGGAAGGATGGGGCCCCAGAGCAGACTCATTGATGCAGCAGCCAAGTCGCTCACTCACAACTTTAATGCCAGGAGCTCACAAAGTAGGATTTCTGCTCACAAGACTCCACAGCTTAGAGGGAGCGGACTCTGGAGATCTCCCAGACTCACAGCTAACCTCCAGACAACGTCAGTTCCCCTGGAGAAAACAGTTGCTTTGGAGGGTGAACTCTTCATCCCACTGAGGTCTGCTCCTGCCCCCAAACACAACCTCCCAGGATCTACCCCCACCCCCACCCCACCCCCAAGTCTCACAGCGACCCTGGCTTTGAGCGAGGTGGGGAGAATGCTTCCCCGGGGCAGAGTAGAAAACGGCAGGTTGTTTCCAAGGATAGATCTAGGTACTGATGAGCAATGTTCCCTCTAAGCTGTGGAGTCCTGTGAACAAAAATTCTACTCGGTGAGCTACTGGCATTAAAGTTGTGAGCAAGGCATTTGGCTACTGCATACATTAGTTTGCTCTGGAGCCCCATCCTTCCTGAGCTAAGACAAAGAGCGGGAGGCTAAGAAACTGTGAGCTAGCTCACACTAACTCAGCTTAGAAGGAACACTGCTGATGAGTTCCCCCCCCCCAAATAAACAAACAGACTTTAACGAATTCACACCTGCGTTCCAACTTTTATTCTTGGAGCTGGAGAAAGTGACTTCGAAAAGAAAAAAACTAAAAGTGAATTCCTGATCAGCGTTTGTTTGAAAATACTTGAAAACACTGGAATGCTTTTGGTGGCTGAGCTTCTTTTTGCTGGAGGAGGAAAAAAGCAAATCGGTTTAGGACAACGCAAGCAAGGCTCCCTCTAAGCTGTGGAGTCTTGTGAGCAAAAGTTCTACTTTGTGAGCTACTGGCATGAAAGCAGTGAGCGAGCCATTTGGCTGCTGCGTAAATTAGATTGCTCTGGAGCCATCACTTCCTGAGCTGAGACAAAAATGCGTGAACCGGAGGCTACAAAACTGTGAGCTAGCTCACACTAACTCAGCTTAGAGGGAACATTGATTACCCACATGTGAATTTTCTGGCAAGCAACTTCTAGTTTGGGGAATTATGCTTCGTTTCTTGAAGCCTCCAATTCACTTCAGAGTGCTCCGGATCTCTCTTGCTGCCCTGCCTGGAGAAGACTCCTCTGCCACCGCAAGGCTTGCTCTCCCGAGTCGGGTCTCTTGGTTCATACCCAGATTGAGAGGGTCTTAAGTTTTGAGGGCCGGGGGGAAGAGGGGGACAAGGAGAGAAGAGACATCGCTCTGGATGCCGTCAGGAGGAGAGAAGTTTTACGTAGGACATCCCGTGTGCAATGCTCCCTCTAAGCTGCGGAATCCTGTGAGCAAAAATTCTACTTTGTGAGCTAAAGGTAAAGGTAAAGGTTCCCTTGCTCGAAAGCTAGTCGAATCCGACTCTACGGTTGCAGTGCTCATCTCCGTTTCAAAGCCGAAGAGCCAGCGCTGTCCGAAGACGTTTCCGTGGTCACGTGGCCGGCATGCCTAAACACCAAGGCACACGGAACGCTGTTACCTTCCCACCAAAGTGGTCCCTATTTATCGACTTGCAATTTCTTGCTTTCGAACTGCTAGGTTGGCAGGAGCTGGAACGAGAGACGGGAGCTCACTCCGTCATGCGGCACACTCGGGTCTCGAACTGCTGAGCTACCGACCTTCCACAGCCTGCAGTTCAGCGTCTTAACCACTTGAGCCACCGCAGCTCCTACTTTGTGAGCTACACTGGCATTAAAGTTGTGAGTGAGCCATTTAGCTATTACATCAATGAGTTTGCTCTGGGGCCATCCTTCCTCAGCCAAGACAAAATGAGCCAGCTCACACTAACTCAGCTTAGAGGGAACACTGCGACTGTGTGTATCAGCGGTCGATGTCTCACCTGCAACCGATCAACTGGAGTGTAGCTCATTGCAGATAAGAATGCAGCCCTGCAGCCCAGGTTGTTTCTCCGTTATCTTCCTTAGCTGGCCAGTTTCCTCGAAAATTCTCAAAACCTGATAAGATTATTTCAGTTATCAATGTGATTCTGCCCCGAGGAGCAATCCCTGTTTCCTATCAGCGCCCCTTGTGTTCAGAGTCCCCAGCCACAGTGGGCAAAGTATGTTTATACCCGAGGGTCCAGCAGGGGGTCCTGGATTCAGCACACAAAGGCAGCCCAGTGGGCAGGGGCTGAAGCCCCGCCGCCCCCACGAAGATTACGCCTATGCCTGAGGGTCCAGTAGGGGGTCCTGGATTCAGCACACAAAGGCAGCCCAGTGGGCACTATGGGAACAAATGTTTTGGTGGCAATCACTGTGGCAGACACGCATGGGGTGTGTGTTTCGGTGCCATTCCAAGCCCCGTCTCCAAAGAGCTCTTTGGCTGTGCCCCTCGAAGTGGTTGGCATTCCTTCTCCGCTGCCTGGAGTTTCTCCAAAGCCGGCTCCAGAGCGAGCTAATTCACGCAGGAGCCAAATCGCTCGCTCACCACTTTAATGCCTGTCGCTCACAAAGCAGGATTTTTACCCAGAAGACTCCACAGCTTAGAGGGAGCACTGCCCACCGGCCTTACCCACCAGCCCTTCTGTTCTTTGAAAATACTCTCCTGAGCTGGCTACAGCAAGGCTGGTTCCAAAGACCCTGCTGCCCCACACAAGAGATACCCGCCTCCTCCTGGGCCCCGTCACCAGACCGATCGGCTCCCAGCCAAGAGCCAAGGGCGTTGCTGTGGGGGCCTTGAGATCCAGGCCGGGGGCCTCAGTACCCAGGGAAGCCCCTCGGAGCCCAGGTTGTTGCTTTCCGAGGGCTTTCGGAGTGGCTGGGTTCAGAGACCCCTCCCCTTTCCTCCTGCCCCCTTTCCGTGTCGCTTCTGTTCATTGCTAAAAGGGGGCAGTTCTCCCTGCATTGTAGGTGACAAGCACGGTGTGGAGTGGCCCTCTCTGTGTGGGCGCTTTAGGTTAAAAGGGGGGGGCACCTCTTTCAACATCCTTCCAGACGGCTGGTGGGTCGGCCATGAGCCCCGTTCTGCAGGGGCCAGGGAACAGCTGTAGTCCAAACCAATGCTCTCTCTGAGCTGACGAGTCTTGGGAGCAAAAATTCTGCTTTGTGACCTGCTGGCATGAAAGTTGTGAGCGAGCGATTTGGCCGCTGCAGAAATTAGTTTGCTCTGGAGCCCCATCCTTCTTGAGCTGAGACAAAAGCGTGTGAGCCGGAGGCTAGAGAACTGTGAGCGAGCTCACACTAACTCAGCTTAGAAGGAACACTCTTAAAAACACACACCTGTCCTCAGCAGATCAATTTGTTTCAGACGTCTCCTAAAGAAGGCCGTGAACTGCAATGCTCCCTCTAAGCTGTGGAGTCTTGTGAGCAAAAATTCTACTTTGTGAGCTGCTGGCATGAAAATTGTGAGCGAGCAGATTTGGCTGCTGCATAAATCAGTTAAGAACATAAGAACATAAGAGATGCCAATGTTGGATCAGGCCAAAGGCCCATCCAGTCCAACACTCTGTATCACACAGTGGCCAGAAATACCAGTGCCATCAGGAGGTCCACCAGTGGGGCCAGGACATTAGAAGCCCTCCCACTGTTGACCCCCCCCCCAAGCACCAAGATGACAGAGCATCACTTGTCCCAGAGCCCCTATCTATACCTTGTGGCTAATAGCCACAGATGGACCTCTGCTCCATATGCTTATCTAATTCCCTTTTGAAGCCGTCCATGCTTGTAGCCGCCACCACTTCCTGTGGCAGTGAATTCCAAGTGTTAATCACTCTTTGGGTGAAGAAATACTTCCTTCTATCCATTCTAACCCGACTGCTCAGCAATTTCATGGAGTGCCCACGAGTTCTTGTATTGTGAGAAAGGGAGAAAAGTACCTCTTTCTCTACCTGCTCTTTCCCATGCATAATCTTATAAACCTCAATCATGTCACCCCTCAGTCATCATTTCTCCAAGCTAAAGAGCCCTAAGGGCTCTGGAGCCCCATCCTTCCTGAGCTAAGACAAAAATGTGTGAGCCGGAGGCTAAAGGACTGTGAGCTAGCTCACACTAACTCAGCTTAGAGGGAGCACTGCCGTGAAGCTGCGCGGAGGAAGCCTGGCTTGCTACATGTGGGTCTTAAGGGCATCCCACAGCAAAGCAGTTGGAGGGGGTTCCTGTGCAGCCTTGGCTTGGCCCATGGCAGATCAGGTGGCGACCGTGTGCCCCTCTGGAGCGCAGGTGGGGGGGGCTCACCTGGCAAGACGCCACCTGCGCTTCCGGAGGTCCTTGGCCGGCTGCTGCCTCTGCTGGGCTTGGCAGAGCTGGATCAGGTTCAGCAAGGCCGTTGGTTTCGCCGTCTCCCCGGGAGCTGGACGGAAGAACAATGGGAGGGCAGCGATGCCAAGTCCCTGCCCTGCACTTGGAACAGACGGTGCCCCACGGTGGGGCTGACAGGTGGGGCTGGGACCTGGAGGCACATGCCGGGGCAGGCCACTCTGCGCCCCTGACTGGGCGGGGAACGCTGGGTGCTGGCTGGACCCCAAGTCCTCCTGCTTGTCTTCCAGGTTTGCTGGAACCATGACAGACGTGGAGTTTGGGAGCATGTCGATCAAGGAGGGCAAGGAGGAGCGGAAGCCAAGCCCCGTGCACCCCCACTGGTTCGAGCAGTACGTCCAGCCCTGCATGGGGGAGCTGGTGGGCTCGGCCTTCTTCATCTTCATGGGCTGCGTGTCTGTCATCGAGAATGTGGAGGGGACCGGCAGGCTGCAGCCGGCCTTGGCGCACGGACTGGCCCTGGGGCTCACCATCGCCATCCTGGGCAACATCAGGTAAGGGGCTCCCTCTGGCCGGAAGGGGGAGCAGCAGCAGCTGCAGTCGGGGCGTCGCTGAGGGACCCACATTGGCTCTCTGTGCATGGGCAGAGGAGCTCCCTGGCTGGTGTCCAGTGCTCCCTCTAAACTGTGGAGTCTTGTGAGGAAGAATTCTACTTTGTGAGCTACCCAGCATTAAAGTTGTGAATGAGCGATTTGGCTTCTGCATCAATGAGTTTGCTCTGGAGAAATGCTCCCTCTAAGCTGTGGGGCATTGTGAGCAAAAATTCTACTCTGCGAGCTCCCGGCATTAAAGTTGTGAGTGAGCGGTTCGGCTCCTGCATAAATTAGTTTGCTCTGGAGCCCTCCTTCCTGAGCTAAGACAAAAATGTCTGTGAGCTAGCTCACACCGACTCAAGCTTAGAGAGAACACTGCTCTGGAGCCATCCTTCTTGCGCTAAGGCAAAAATGTTTGAGCCAGAGGCTAAAAAACTGTGAGCTAGCTCACACTGACTCAGCTTAGAGGGAACACTGCTCTGGAGCCATCCTTCTTGAACTAAGGCAAAAATGTGTGAGCCGGAGGCTAAAGAAACTGTGAGCTGGCTCACACTAACTCAGCTTAGAGGGAACACTGGGACTCCCAGCTAGGGGTTGGAAATAAAGAAGCCAGATTTCTTGCCACCAGCTGGGAGCACCGGCGAAAGGAGACAGACCCCTCCCCTTTTGCCAGTGTGTTCCGGGCACCTTATCCTCACTCATCGTCTCCACCGCCTTCTAGGAAGTGCTGAACGGCGCGGTGCTGGATCCGATCCCAGGCTTCCTCTGGGGAGCAGCTGGCGTCTGCCGGAAGGAAGGGGGGAAGCAGGAGAGGAGAAGGAGAAATCCCCACCATGGCTCAGTACAAACTGAGGCCCAGGTTTTTTGCACCCTGGGCCCTAGCTAATGAAGGACAGAGAAGACCACCGTGCACGGAATGCCCGGGCCCCTTCCAGCTCTTGCCTGCTTCCAGCTCGGCTGGGATGGGCCCTTCTGGTAGGGTTGCCAATCTCCAGGTGGTGGCTGGAGCAGTGTTCCCTCTAAGCTGAGTCAGTGTGAGCTACTTCACCGTTTTTTAGCCTCCAGCTCACACATTTTTCGCCTTAGCTCAGGAAGGGATGGCTCCGGAGCAAACTAATTTTTGCAGCAGCCGAATCGGTCACTCACAACTTTAATGCCGTTAGCTCACAGAGTAGAATTTTTTGCTCACAAGACTCCGTAGCTTCGAGGGAGCATTGGGCTGAAGATCCCCTGATATTACAACTGGTCTTCAGGCAACAGAGAGCAGTTCACCTGGAGAAAGTGGCTGCTTTGGAAGGTGGACTCTGTGGCATCATACCAACAAGGTTCTGTTCAAGGTATGAGCTTCCGTGTGCACACACACTTCCTCAGATGCAACGAAGTGGAATTGACCAGTCCATACATATGGGGAAAGGGTGGGCACTAAATCAGCATCCAGCGTAATTAAGATGTTTATCAGATTCGGGAATGACAAGCTTCGTTTATATTGTTGCCGTTTAACATAATGAAGATGTCTGAAGAGATGCAAACAAAGCAGAGGCCTCTACACAGGGACTGGTAAATTCCATTTCATCATATCTGGGGAAACAAAAGCTCATACATTGAATAAAACTTGGTTGGTCTTAAAGGTGCCTGCCTGGACTCAAACTTTGTTCTACTGCTTCAGACCAGCACAGCTGCCCACCAGAACCACGCTTAGCCTCGTTTGGTGTAGTGTTTAAGTGCGCGGACTCTAATCTGGGAGAACCGGGTTTGATTCCCCACTCCTCCGCATGCAGCTGCTGGATGACCTTGGGCAAGCCATGGTTCTGTCAGAGCTGTCCTTGAAAAAGAGCCGTTTCTGTCAGAGCTCTCTCAGCCCCACCTACCTCACAGGGTGTCTGTTGCGGGGAGGGGAAGGGAAAGGAGTTTGTACACCGCTCTGAGACTCCTCTGGGTAGTGAAGAAAGGGTTATAAACCCAATGTCTTCTCTTCTCTTCTTGTTTGCTTTCTTCCTTTGATTCCGACACCCTGGTTCAGTCCCTCTCTCCAGGGCAGAGAAGAGTCCAGAGACCCGTGTTCCCTCTAAGCTGAGTTAGTGTGAGCTAGCTCACAGGTTTTTTTAGCCCCCGGCTCACACATTTTTGTCTTCGCTCAGGAAGGAGGGCTCCAGAGCAAATTAATTTATGCAGCAGCCAAATCGCTCGCTCAAAGTTCTGATGCCAGCAGCTCACCAAGTAGAATTTTGGCTCACTCCACAGCTTAGAGGGAGCCTTGCCAGAGACCTGGGATTCCAGCCAACTGTGAGGTTCTGTGCCAAGACCAGTGTTCCCTCTAAGCTGAGTTAGTGTGAGTTAGCTCACAGTTTCTTAGACTCCGGCTCACACATTTTTGTCTTAGCTCAGGAAGAAGGGCTCCAGAGCAGACTGAATGATGCCGCAGCCAAATGGCTCGCTCACAACTTTAATGCCAGTAGCTCACAAAGGAGAATTTTTGCTCACAAGACTCCACGGCTTAGAGGGAACAAAAGACCTTGTTCTAATTTGCCTGCCGAAACCTCCTGGTTGTCCCCCCCCTTTAATGCCACCCCTCCCTTCCCTCTTGCTTTCAGTGGGGGCCACTTCAATCCTGCCGTCTCCCTCGGGGCCTGGCTGGTCGGCGGGCTGAACATGGTGCTGGTCATTCCGTACTGGATCTCCCAGCTGTGCGGAGGGCTGATCGGAGCGGCTTTTGCCAAGGTAGGCTTGGGGACGGGGCAGGGGGGTGGCTTCGGCCAGGGGGTGGGAGAGAGGAGGTTCCCTGGGAGGGTGTTTCCTTCCCTTCCCTTCCCTACGCATGGCCTGGAGGCAAATTGAGGCCGCTCCCCTTGATGGAAGGTGGCAAATGGAGTCTACGCCACCCTCCAGTTTGCATTTCGTGGACAGAGCCGGGGGGGGGGGGGGGCCTGGTGATCTCCCTCCCCTCTGTTGAACTGTTCTGAATGGTTCTGCCTTTCATACTTCTTGGCCATCAAACCATTCGGAAGACCAAGGACGCTATTTGCTCCACCCAGTCCACAGAAGGCAAATGAAGGCTGGCTTCCTCCAGCTACGAAGTGGTTCTACCTTCCAGTCTGGCGTAGTGGTTAAGAGTACGGACTCTAATCTGGGAGAACTGGGTCTGATTCCCCACGCCTCCTCCACATGCAGCTGCTGGTGTGACCGTGGGTCAGTCACAAGTTCTCTCGGAGCTGTTCTCTCAAGGACAGTCCTTGAAAGAGCCCTCCCAGCCCCACCTACCTTACAGGGTGACTGTTGTGGGGAGGGGAAGGGAAAGGAGTTTGTAAGCTGCTCTGAGACTCCTTCAGGTAGTGAAGAGCGGGGTATAAATCCAATCTCTTCTTCTTCGTCATCCCTCTCTAGGCTCCTGAGTCCTTGCAAAGGAACTCTTTGCTCTTCTCCTATGGTTGCCAGTTTGGTGTAATGGTTAAGTGTGCAGACTCTTGTCTGGGAGGACCGGGTCTGATTCCCCACTCCTCCACATGCAGCCGGCTGGATGACCTTGGGCAAGCTATAGTTCTGACAAGAGCTGTCCTTTTAAGGGCAGTCCTCTCAGAGCTCTCTCAGCCCCACCAACCTCACAGGCAATGTTCCCGCTAAGCTGTGGAGTCTTGTGAGCAAGAATCCTATTGTGCAGTGTTCCCTCTAAGCTGAGTAAGTGTGAGCTAGCTCACAGTTCTTTAGCCTCTGGCTCACACACCTTTTTGCCTTCGCTCAGGAAGGAGGGCTCCAGAGCAAACCAATTTATGCAGGAGCCAAATCACCTGTTCACAACTTTAAGGCCAGTAGCTCACAAAGTAGAATTTTTGCTCACAGGACTCCACAGCTTAGAGGGAACGTTGGTTCTGAGCTCCTGGCATTAAAGCTGTGAGCGAGCAGTTTGGCTGCTGCATCAGTTCATTTGCTCCGGAGCCGTCCCTTCCTGAGCTGAGACAAACATGTGTGAGCCAGAGGCTAAAAATCTGTGAGCCAGCTCACACTAACTCAGCTTAGAGGGAACACTGCTCACAGGGTGTCTGTTGTGGGGAGGGGGAAGGGAAGGTGATTGTGAGCCGCTCTGAGACTCCTTTGGGTAGTGAAGGGCGGGGTATGGGTCCAATCTCCTCCTCCTCCTGCAACCTCCAGGTGGCGGCTGGGGTTCCCCTGGAATTACAGCTGATCTCCAGACAAGAGAACGTGGCTGCTCTGGAAAGTGAGCTCTATGGTATTATGCCCTGCGGAGGTCCCTCCCCCTCCCCAAATCTCCTCCTCCTCCCCAAGCTCCACCCCCCCAAAAAAAATCTTCAGGAGTTTCCCAACCCAGAGCTGGCAACCTTATCGTCTCCAGACCTGTGGGGCTTGCTTGCACTGCAAAAGCAACCTGCTGATCTGGTAGATTTCTCGAGTGCTGTCCTTTGGCAGACGGCATCTCCACTTTCCCCCATAAACACCGAGGGACTTAGAAAAAAACTCTGGCAGGGACTTCACGGGGCATCGGTCACTCTCTGGAATCTCTGTTGTCAGGGATTTTCTGGGGACTGAATTCCAGGTTCTGGGGAAGGCGAGCCTGGGCCTTGGCAGGGAGAATTTCCTTGGAACGGCAGGGGTCTTGGGCCAGTGTTCCCTCTAAGCTGAGTCAGTGTGAGCTAGCTCACAGTTTTTTAGCCTCCGGCTCACACATTTTTGTCTCAGCTCAGGGAGGATGGCTCCAGAGCAAACTCATTGATGCAGTAGCCAAATCGCTTGCTCTGAACTTTAATGCCGGTTGCTCACAAAGTAGAATTTTTGCTCACAAGACTCCACAGCTTAGAGGAAGCATCGCTCGGGAGTCGGCCTGAGGTGGGGTGGGGTGGTGTCGGGAGACCTGATCTATGACCATAGATATTCAAAAGCAGCTGACACCATTCCCAGCCAATGCTCCTCTAAGCTGTAGAGTCTTGTGAGCAAAAACTCTACTCTGTGAGCTCCTGGCCTTAAAGTCATGAGCGAGCGATTTGGCTGCTGCATAAGTTAGTTTGCTCTGGAGCCCTCCTTCCAGAGCTGAGAGAAATATGTGTGAGCCGGAGGCTTAAAAAACGGTGAGCTCGCTCACACTAACTCAGCTTAGAGGGAACACTGGACTCTCGGCACCGCCTCGGAACTGACAGTGGGAATGTGCAAGGGGCAGGCTCTGTGACAGGCGAGCAGGATGAGGCCTCCGAGTGTAAATACTCTGAGCCCGGAGAACAGCTATACTTGGCTGGGGAAGAACTAGGTCTGCCTTCACTTCCACTCTTGAG
This sequence comes from Gekko japonicus, assembly GCF_001447785.1. NCBI lineage: Eukaryota > Metazoa > Chordata > Lepidosauria > Squamata > Gekkonidae > Gekko > Gekko japonicus. Next base: position 153,377 of record NW_015165905.1, read on the forward strand.
GACAGCTCTGGAAGAGACCCCCAGAGGTCATCCATCTGTGCCTCCTGCCCCAGCCCTGGATTGTCTCCACCTCAGGGGTCCCTTCTAGGAGTATGTGTGGGGTTTTCTTCTGTGGGGCAAAAGCCCTGCTTCCCCCCCACACATACACACCTCCACTTATATGCACCCTTTCTCCAGTTCCAGCCCACCCCCTCAATCTTAGGGCTTTTAAAATATCTTTTTCTTCCCCCTCCCAAGTGCCCAGCATGTATATCCAGGCCTGTAGCTAGGATATTGGGGCTTGTGGGGCAAATTTTCCCCCCGGTGGGGCTGAAGTTCTCCGTGCAGAAAGAAAAGCCATTTAGCCCAGAGAAAGCTGTTACCAGGATAGATCTCTGAGCTGCAAGCTGTCGCCCACTTTATATGACAGTTCTCAGCTGCTGCAAGTTAATCCCTTCTGCCAGCCTAAGCAACCATTCTGAGAACAAGCTAGCAGGTGGAGGTAAGGACTTCTGTAGTCAAGAAGGCTAACTCTTAGGCAGAAGAACTTTCTTAAAGGAGGCCAGTTTCTTGACACAGAGTTAGAAGGGATCTTAGAGGTCACCTACTCCAACCCCCTTGCTCAGTGTGGGAATTAGTCAACTGCAGCACCCCACTCTGCTTAAAGGAGTGCACGCCTTTAAAAAAATGTTTGGAAATGTTTGGAAAAAGCATTTACAGGAGACATTCTTGTGGGGCTGTGCCTTTAAGACAGGGGGCAGAGCCCTCCAAAGCCCTACTGTAGCTACAGGCCTGTGTATATCTACTGAAGCGTTTGTTCACTGCAAGAAGTCAGTCTTTTAAAAAGAAGAAACAACAACTCTGGACGGTTGTTCGGGAGCAGGGCAGTGTAATTGTCAGAATGGCCAGCCAATCAGCAGTCTGCACGGTCAGATGGGAAGGTGGGATGCGTTAGCTTCATGATTGTCAGAATGGCCAGCCAATCAGCAGTCTGCACAGTCAGGTCGGAAGGTGGGATGAGTTAGCTTCATGATTGTCAAAAGGGCCAGCCAATCAGCAGTCTGCACAGTCAGATGGGAAGGTGGGATGCGTTAGCTTCATGATTGTCAAAAGGGCCAGCCAATCAGCAGTCTGCACAGTCAGATCGGAAGGTGGGATGCGTTAGCTTCATGATTGTCAAAAGGGCCAGCCAATCGGCACTCTGTACAGCCTGTTAAGAGTCAAACGTCCTGTCTTGATCTCAGGGTGAATAATTTAATCCCGTCTCCTTACCAATGCTGATTTCTGCACGCCTGCGACGCCTCCGCATATCACACCTAATCCAATCACGCCTGCTGTTGTCCTTCACCTGCTAATGTCATTTGGCGTCTGAAATCACTCCAAGATAGGAGGACGGATGTACTCACATTCTAGCTGTAGCTGGCTCTTTTCTATGGCTACAGGCAGGCTAACGGGGCTGCCCATTTTGGCAAATAATTTGAAAGCGATGACTCTTCCCTTCTCCGCAAAACCAACCTTCGGAGCCTCTCTGTTGCAGGCCGTCACCTACGACGAAAGGTATAAGAACGCCAGCGGAGCGGCCTTCACCACCATCACATCAGACGACCAGCTGGGGAGGGCTCTGATCAGCGAGGTCATCATGACCATGTTTCTAGTCATGGCGGTCTGCATGGGGGCCATCAACGAGAAGACCAAGGGCCCCCTCGCCCCCTTCTGCATCGGCTTCACGGTCACCGTGGACATACTGGCAGGGTGAGTCGGCCACAGGGTCTGGAGCATTCCCTCCGGCGGCAGCAGCGGGCTAATCCGGGAAGAGGGCTACACTGGAAGGGTAGAAGAAAGCAGGCCCAGCACCCAGCTCAGGGACGTGTGTCTCAGTCAGTGCCCCGAGACAAGCGTCTCACCGGCAGGTCATAAGAACATAAGAGAAGTGTTTGGATTCTGAGATTCAAGGTCGATGGTCGTTTTGCAAACACAAGAGTCACATTACTTAAAAGAAAAATATCTTTACTACAAAACAAAATAAAGCATGATGTAACTTTGGGTAAAAGAAATAAAACAAAAGGTTACATACTTGCAGTTACTTTCAGCACTACATACTAACAGCTACATCTTTCTTTCTATCTATCTGTCGACTTCAAGAGAGCGCTTCCTGTCTGGTTCACACAAAGGGCCATAAAGCTTGTGAATACATGAATGCTAGATCAAAGCATTTCCACAGACAAGTTGTTAGTTGACCAATACAAAAGGTTACAGGTCACTTCATTAGGCTAAGCGACTCCCTGAAACTTTCCCGCTGTAGAATACATTATGTAACGTAACATCCTGTTTCCTAACAAACAACATTTAACTCTGTAATGACTGAAGTGTAAGCCACTTGAAACTCCAACAAGAAGTCATGGACCTGCCCGGGATAGCCCAGGCAGGCCCGCTCTCGTCAGATCTCAGAAATTAAGCAGGGCTGACCCTGGCAAGTATTTGGATGGGAGACCTCCAGGGAATACCAGGCCCGGGAGGCCCAGAGGCAGGCTATCAAGCCGCTCCTCTGAATGTCCTCCCTGCCCCAGTGGGAGTCGACAGAGGTCGCCATGACTTCCAGGCACAGGCGCACGCACACACAAATGCAAAAATACCAAGAAAGAAAACCCATGTTGGATCAGGCCAATGGCCCATCCAGTAACACTCTGTGTCACACAGTGGCCAAAAACCCAGTTGCCATTGGATGGGCCACTGGCCTGATCCAACATTGGCTTCTCTTATGTTCATGTTGGATCAGGCCAATGGCCCATCCAGTCCAACACTTGGTGTCACACAGTAGCCAAAACCCAGGTGCCATCAGGAGGTGCACCAGCAGGGCCAGAACTCCAGAAGCCCTCCCACTGTGGCCCCCCAAAGCATCAAGAAGACAGAGCATCACTGCCCCGGACATAAGAACATAAGAGAAGCCATGTTGGATCAGGCCAGTGGCCCATCCAGTCCAACTCTCTGTGTCACACAGTGGCCAAAACCCAGGTGCCATCAGGAGGTCCACCAGCAGGGCCAGAACTCCAGAAGCCCTCCCACTGTGCCCCCCCACAAAGCACCAAGAAGACAGGGTATCACTGCCCCAGACATAGTGTTCCATTTCTACCTTGTGGCTAATAGCCACTGGTGGACCTCTGCTCCAGATGTTCATCCAATCCCGTCTTTTAAAAATTTTATTTATCAATTTTTCCACTCATCATTTACATGTATTCATCATTCTATTCTTTTGAGTCATATTCATCATTTACATACAATCATTCTTTTATACATTTGAATCTAAATTTTCCATATTTTCTTAATCCAGTTATACAGGCTTTCCCATCTTTTAATAAACACACTTTCATCTTTCCCTTGAAGAATTATTGTTAGATTGTCCATTTCTGCTACTTCCATCAATTTGGTGAATATTTCCTCTCTTGTTGGGAATTTATCTTGTTTCCAATATCTGGCCAATAATATCCTTGCCGTTGTCAATATATATGTTAATAGATATTTATCATTTTGTTTAGAATCCTCTGGTACCATATTCAATAGGGCTATTTCAGGAGTTAAGACCAAATTTAAATTAATGCTATCCGCAATTAGCTTTTGTATCTTTTCCCAATACATTTCGGTTTTCCCACAATGCCACCACATATGGAAGAATGTTCCCCTCTTGAAGCTGTGTAGCCGCCGCCACTTCCTCCGGCAGTGAATTCCACGTGTTCATTACTCTTTGTCAGTGGGTTGTGTGATCCAGAATTCTGGTCCGTTTATGGGGCCTGAAAAACGAAGGCTCTGGGGCAGCAGGCTTAGAGATGGAAAGGACCCCCCCCCCGTCCCTCCTACTTGAGGTGGAGAGTGACTGCCTGGCAGAGCAGCCAGTGCCACACTGGGTCATTTGCCTCGATGCCCATCAGCTTCGTAGGCTCATATTCTTGATCTCATTCCATAACAACATCAGAGGTGCCCTCCTGGGTCAGATCAGCAAGGATCCATCGAGTCCAGCATCCTGTTTCACACAGTGCCCAACCAGTTCCCTGAGACAGCTGTCAACCCCTTTAGAGGACAGTTCTCAGCTGCTGCAAGTTAATCCCTTCTGCTGGCCAAAGCGACAATTCTGAGAACAAGCTGGCAGGTGGGGATGAGGACTTCTGTAGTCAAGAAAGCCAACACTTAGGCAGAAAAATCTCTCTGGAAGAAAACCAGTTTCTTGACAAAGAGTTAGGAGGGGTCCTAGAGGTCACCTACTCCAACCCCCTTGCTCAGGGCGGGGAATTAGTCAACTCCAGCCCCCCACTCTGCTTAAAGGAGCACAGGCCTTTAAAAATATTTTTTTAAAGACTGAAAAAAGCTTTTACAGGATAAATTCTTGTGGGGAGGCTCCCTCTAGTCAACTTGGCTAGTAGACGTCTCCTCCTCCTCTGTGAATCTGTCCCACTTTAAGCCATCAGAAACCGTTTGGCAAAGGCCGGCCTCCCATTCTCTGGCTAGGACTGCTGGGTCTGGGTAGGGGGAGTGCCTGGGCGGGATGGGGGGGATGTGGCTCCCCCCCCCCAGTTTCTAGAAATCACCCAAAGGCTTGGAAGGCAGACAAGAGGCAAAGTGCTGTTGACGCTTGACTGATATTTCAGTTTGGTCAGCGCTGCCCTCTTGGGCCTTCTCTTGGGGCGGAATTTTTCCGCTCTCCCCCTTGCCAAGCAGGGCCTTTCGCCACCTCGGGGGCACAGGGGCGGGAGGCGGGGGGGGGAGTGTAGGGAGAGCTCAGCTGCAGGAGGACTTGAATTGATTCCCCCCACACACACAAGCACACAGGGTGCGTGCAGCCAAATGTTTATTGGCCAACTGAGGTCCTTTGGAATGCATGTCCAACTTTGTACTGGTCGTATATTAATATACCGAATGCCAGTAAAATCCAAACGAAGGTGCTTCTGTTGGAAAAGTGTTTGGTTGCCTGATGCCAGTGGGGTGGGGGCCTGCCCTGGGCCTGGGAAGCCCTCTCCTCTGCAAGGGACGCTGCAGGGATCAACACTCCCCCACATAGTTGAGGGAGTGGGGAGGGATCTAGGGCAGAAGATGTCCCCTAAGGGCCAGTCTGGTTTAGTGGTTTAGGAGCGTGGACTCTAATCTGGGAGGACCGGGCTTGATTCCCCTCTCCTCCTCCACTTGCAGCTGCTGGTGTGACCGTGGGTCAGTCACAAGTTCTCTCGGAGCTGTTACATAAGAACATAAGAGAAGCCAATGTTGGATCAGGCCAAAGGCACATCCAGTCCAACACTCTGTATCACACAGTGGCCAGAAATACCAGGTGATATTAGGAGGTCCAGCAGTGGGGCCAGGACACTAGGAGCCCTCACACTATTGCCCCCCCCCCCAAGCACCAAGATGACAGAGCATCACTTGCCCCAGAGCCCCTATCTATACCTTGTGGCTAATAGCCACTGATGGACCTCTGCTCCATATGCCTATCTAATTCCCTCTTGAAGCCGTCCATGCTTGTAGCCGCCACCTCCTCCTGTGGCAGTGAATTCCAAGTGTTGATCACTCTTTGGGTGAAGAAGGACTTCCTTTTATCTGTTCTAACCCGACCGCTCAGCAATTTCATGGAGTGCCCACGAGTTCTTGTATTGTGAGAAAGGGAGAAAAGTACCTCTTCCTCTCAGGAGAAAGTTTCTCTCAGGAGCAGTTCCCTCAGAGCTCTCTTAGCCCCACCTACCTCTCAGGGTGTCTGTTGTGGGGAGAGGAAGGGAAGGGAGTTTGTAAGCTGCTCTGAGACTCTGAGTGAAGGACGGGGTATGAATCCAATCTCCTCCTCCTCATCCTCTTCCTCTTCTTGTTTGGTGTAGTGGTTAAGTGCGTGGACTCTAATCTGGAAGAACCGGGTTTGATTCCCCACTCCTCCGCTTGCACCTGCTGATGTAACCTTGGGTCAGTCACAAGCTCTGGCACAGCTGTTCCTGAAAGAGCAGTTTGTGTCAGAGCTCTCTCAGCCCCACCCACCTCACAGGGTGTCTGTTGTGGGGAGGGGAAGGGGGAAAGGAGATTGTAAACTGCTCTGAGACTCCGAGTGAAGGGCGGGGCATAAACCCAATCTCCTCCTCTTCCTGTTCTTCTTCTTCTGTCAATCACCAGGGTGTTCTCTCAGGAGCAGTCCTCGAGGGAGCTCTCTCAGCCCCACCTACTTCACAGGGTGTCTGTTGTGGGGAGGGGAAGGGAAAGGAGTTTGTAAGCCGCTCTGAGACTCCAAGTAAAGGGCGGGGCATAAATCCAATCTCCTCTTCTCTGCTTCATCTAGTTCAACCCCCCCTGCACAACGCAGAAAATTCACAACCCCCCCTATTCCCCCAGTGACCCCCTGCTCTATGCCCAGAGGAAGGCAAAAAAACCTTCAGGAAATCCCAGGCCAGTCTGGCCTGCAGGGAAACCCCTTCCTGCCCTCAAAGTGGCACCAGTAGGGGGGCTTATGCAAAAGAGCCACGGCAGTCCTCCAGTTCTGGGACTGCAGGGTGTTGGTCTTGGTACAACCCTCCCCTTTCACTCTGTGGGGGAGCCCCATGGACCTACACGGAGCAGATGGGTCAGTGGCAGAGAGAAATGGCTTCTTTCCCACTGGCAAAGGAGCTTGGCGTTGGACTCGGATGGATTTGGCCCGTGGCTTCCTCGGTCTGCTCAGAGAGGCGCTGGATTTGGGTTCCAGGAATCTGTTCGCTGCTGATAACCATGCACACGCTGATCCAGTGTGAAAAGAGAAGAAGAAGAGAAGAGATTGGATTTATGCCCCGCCCTTCACTCGGAGTCTCAGAGCATCTTACAAACTCCTTTCCCTTCCCCTCCCCACAACAGACACCCTGGGAGCAATGCTCCCTCTAAGCCGTGGAGTCTTGTGAGCAAAAATTCTGCCTTGTGAGCTACTGGCATTAAAGTTGTGAGTGAGCAATTTGGCTGTTGCATACATTCTATTTTGTGAGCTACTGGCATTAAAGTTGGGAGTGAGCAATTTGACTGTTGCATAAATTCTACTTTGTGAGCTACTGGCATCAAAGTTGTGAGTGAGCAATTTGGCTGCTGCATAAATTAGTTTGTTCTGGAGCCCTCCTTCCTGAGCAAAGACAAAAATGTGTGAGCTGGAGGCCAAAAGACTGTGAGCTAGCTCACACTAACTCCGCTTAGAGGGAACACTGCCCGTGAGGTAGGTGGGGCTGAGAGAGCTCTTTCAAGGACTGCCCTTGAGAGAACAGCTCTGACAGAACTTGTGACTCGCCCAAAGTCACACCAGCTGGTTTCATGTGGAAGAGTGGGGGATCGAACCCCGTTCTCCCAGATTAGAGTCCACACACTTAACCACTGCACCAAACTTAACGCCAACCTGTTCTCTAGCCACTGCTTCGAACTCGAGAGCTCCTGCTGAGAAAGAAACCTTCCCTGTCAGTCACCCCTTTCCAACATACCCGGCCAGCTGGAAGGCTGCATTTGCTCTTCCTCATATTGGAAGCATCAGTGAATGCCCACATGCAATCCCAAAGGCTAAGGGGGTGTTGAGGCGAGGCCCACTCTTGCTGGAGCCCAGGGTTGTGGCTCCACACTGGGATGGACTCCAGCGCAAATACTTTGTCTGTGGCTGGAAGAGGGGGGTGGGAATACAGGAAGCACATGCCCTCACATGCTGGGCTTGTCCTGGTGGCTCTCTTCCTGGGGCTGTGTAGCAGTGCTTCAGCTGATGCCAGGGTTTCTAGCTTCCTCATAGCCACTGCGCTGCACACTCCAAGAGGGGTGCCTGAGGCCTAGGTATAGGGGTCATGTCTGGGGCAGAGATGCTCTGCCTTCTTGGTGGTTGGGAGGCCACAGCGGGAGGGCTTCGGGAGTTCTGGCCCTGCTGGTGGACCTCCTGATGGCACCTGGTATTTTTGGCCACTGTGTGACACAAAGTGTTGGACTGGATGGGCCACAGGCCTGATCCAACATGGCTTCTCTCGTGTTCTTATATCTGGGGCAGTGATGCTCTGTGTTCCTGGTGTTCTGGGGAGCCACAGCAGGAGGGCTTATGGAGTTCTGGCCCTGCTGGTGGACCTCCTGATGGCACCTGGTATTTTTGGCCACTGTGTGACACAAAGTGTTGGACTGGATGGGCCACAGGCCTGATCCAACATTTATTTATTTATGTATTATTCAAATTTATACCCCGCCCTCCCCCGTAGGGCTCAGGGCGGCTTACAAGGCAAGATAATACTTGCAACATAAAACAACAATACAAAATTACCAATATATATACCTTTTAAAAGCATATTATACAATTTAAAAACCCGTCCTAAATCACATAAAGTGCTCGGTGATAACCAGAACTCCTAACCCCAAAGATGGCGGGATAGTACTTCTCTTCCAGTTCTTCTCTTCCAGTTCTTATCTCTGGGGCAGTGATGCTCTGTATCCTTGGTGCTTGGGGGGCAACAGTGGGAGGGCTTCTGGAGCTCTGGCCCCACTAGTGGATCTCCTGATGGCCCCTGGGTTTTGGGCCACTGTGTGGCACAGAATGTTGGACTGGAAGGGCCACTGGTCCGATCCAACATGGCTTCTCTTATGTTCCTATGTCTGGGGCAGTGTTGTTCTGTCTTCTTGGTGCTTGAGGGGCAACAGTGGGAGGACTTCTGGAGTTCTGGCCCTGCTGATGGACCTCCTGATGGCCCCTGGGTTTTGGCCACTGTGTGACCCAGAGTGCTGGACCGGATGGGCCATTGGCCTGATCCAACATGGCTTCTCTTACAGTTCTTATGCTCTTATAACAATGTTGCTGGGTCTGCCCAATGCGAATGATCCAACAGTGGGGGCAGGATGAGCTCCTGGGAGCTGATTTCCAGGGGACAAGGGTGACCCAGCGCCATCAGCGACCTTGAATTCTTTCTGGGGACCAATCCTGCGGGGCACTTCCCCTGTTCTTGTCCAAGAGGGCAGGCTCAGTTAGGCCTTAAGTGCTATGGGAGCTCAAGTGGGCAGTCTTGCTTCATGTCTATGAGGGTTGGAGTGCCGGGCCTAGCAGTGAGAGCATCAGACTGAGATCTGGGAGACCTGGGTTCGATTCCTGGCTCTGTCATGGAAGCTCACTGCAGAAAGTCGGCTTAGAAAGTTTGAAACAAAAGGAAGTGCAGCCGCTTGTATCAGCTGGGGGAGGACACAGATCCTGTTCGGGGGGCCCCAATAGGCAGCTTCCGTTGCAGAGCACCACGGCCTCTGGCTACGGAGAACGTCCTGGGGAGACGCCGCTTCCGCCTCCTCCCTTAACCCCCTTCTCTTCTTCTCTCCCCGCCCAGGGGCGCCATCTCCGGAGCCTGCATGAACCCGGCCAGAGCCTTCGGCCCCGCCCTGGTGGCCAACTACTGGGATTACCACTGGGTGTACTGGGTTGGGCCCATGGTGGCCGGATTGCTGGTGGGAGCTCTGATCCGGTAGGTGGGCTTCCCAAACGGCGGGGCACAAAGGTGGGAGGGGACCAGCGCTGGGACGCAAGCGTTCCGGGATGCCGAACCAATGGCCTAAGGACCTTTTGGGGGTCAGGCGGTACCCCACTGTGCCCAAAGGGCATGACCTCCCTTGTATCCCATTGGCCATTCCACTGGGCTGCCTGTCAATTCATGCGCCTGCTGAATTTGCAGTTTGTCCCCATCAGGGCTTTTTTGGTAGAAAAAGCCCAGCAGGAACTCATTAGCATAATAGGTCACACCCATCAGCAGAAACTCATTAGCATATCAGGCCACACCCTGACAACACAGCTCATGAACATATTAGGCCACACCCCCATGTTACCAGAAATGTGCTCATCCAGCCACACCCACCTTTGGCCTCTTATTCTGTTTACCTTGTTTGTCGTCAAAACGTTTTTGTAGCAAGAACTCCTTTGCGTGTTAGGCCACACACCCCTAATGTAGCCAATCCTAATGAGTGTCTGCTGTTGGGTGTGGCCTATTATGCTAATGAGTTCCTGCTGGGCGTGGCCAACTCAGGAGCCAGCGGAACTCCGTTCCTGTGCGTTCCTGCCCAGAAATAGCCCTGGTCCCCATGATGTCCTGTGCCTCCAGTTCTCGAGGATTGATCGGTCACGCAGGGCTGTCAGCTCCCGGTTGGAAAATTCCAGGAGATTTGGGGGTGGAGCATGGTGACTGTGGGGACTGGAGGGGGCGGGGCCTCAGGAGCGTATAATGCCGCAGAACCCGCATTCTGAAGTGGCCATTTTTTCCATGGGAACTGATCTCTGCTGTTGTAATAACGGGAGATCTCCAGCCGTCACCTGGAGGATGGCAGCCCTAGCTATGAGGGTCCCCGTCCATATCTTTGCCCCAACCTAGAAAGCTCTGGAAGTTTCCCAGAGGCTGAGCAAAAAGCGCCTCCTGCAGGGCTATTTTTGGGCAGGAACGCACAGGAACAGAGTTCCGGCTGGCTTCAGAGTTGGCCACGCCCACTACAGCCAAAACATCTGCGTGCCTAGCTACAGAGGGAAGGCCTGGAGAGTGACCCCCCCTCCGCGACTCCGAGGCAGGTGGGCCAGGAGAGCCCTGGAAGGGTCGGGGAGGCATTTAAATGCCTCCCAATGCCTTCCCCGGCCTGTCCAAGGTCTGGCTTGCCTTGAGCTCCCCACAGCCACAGGGTGCCCAGGCAAGCCAAAGGAAAGGCATGGGGTATGGCCTAATACGCTAATCAACTGCGCTGTCAAGGGTGTGGCCTAATATGCTAATAGATTTCTGCTGTCAGGTGTGGCCTATTATGCTAATGAGTTCCTGCTGGGCTTTTTCTACAAAAAGAGCCCTGCGTCCTGGACAATGCTCCCTCTAAGCCGTGGAGCAAAAAAAATCTACTTTGTGAGCTCCTGGCATGAAAGTTGCGAGCCGGCAATTTGGCTGCTGCATCAGTTAGTTGGCTCTGGAGCCCCACCCTTCCTGAGCTGAGACAAAAATGCGTGAGCTGGAGGCTAAGAAACTGTGAGCCAGCTCACACTCACTCAGCTTAGAGGGAACACTGTCCTGGATCTTCTCAAGTTGGTTTGGAAAGCGGCCTCGACTGCACGCCTTTCTGTGTATGGTTTTACGCATTGTTGGACAACATACGACGCTTTGTTTACGAGGCTTTCCCCTCCCCTCTCCCCTCCCTCTTCTGAATCCCTGGGCCCAGACTAGTTTGCAAAGCTAGGCGATGCATGTAAATGCAGCCTCCTTAACGCCGACTCTCTTTGGCGTGGGGACAAATTACACTCTGCCCTGGGAGGCCCATGAGGGGAATTCTCTCTCACTTGCCTTAAAAAGAAGCTGCTCTGAGAGGGGGGAGGGCAGTGTGGATTGGGGCCACATCAGGGAGGAATAGCCCCCCACACACACAGTTTTTCCCTGATGGACAAGCCCCTCCACACCTTCTTCTCACCTGTGGCCCTGATCCAGGCCTCCTTTCAGCAGCAAACAGCACACTTGGCATTCCAAGCATGGCCTTTCAGTGTCTCACGGTCTCTTAGCCCACAGCCCCACGGGCATCTCTGGGCCGGTGTGGAAGGGCTTTTTGCATCCAGGCGAAAAAAGGTTGTTCTTCTTGAGATATGCCCGGGTGGTGGTGGTGTCTTTGTGAAGTCACCAAATAAAGCAGTTCTGGGGGTAGGAAATAGGGGTGGTGGCAGTTTGCTCAATGCCCCACTTGGGAGAATCTGGTTGGAGACAGAATGCTGGGCTAACACGAACTTGGCATGCAGACAGTCCCGGGTTCAATCCCCAGCATCTCCAGTTAAAAAGCAGGAGGTGATGGGAAAGACCTCCGCCTGAGACCCTGGAGAGCTGTCAAGAGGGGCTGTGGCTCAGTGGCAGAGCCTCTGCTTGGCAGGCAGAAGGTCCCAGTTTCAATCCCCGGCATCTCCAGTTAAAAAGAACTGGGCAGGAGGTGATGGGAAAGACCTTTCTCTGCCTGAGACCCTGGAGTGCTGTCAAGAGGGGCTATGGCTCAGTGGCTGAACCTCCGCTTGGCAGTCAGAAGGTCCCAGGTTCAATCCCTGGCATCTCCAGTTAAAAGGACCAGGCAGGAGGTGATGGGAAAGACCTCTGCCGGAGACCCTGGAGAGCTGTCAAGAGGGGCTGTGGCTCAGTGGCAGAGCCTCTGCTTGGCAGGCAGAAGATCTCAGGTTCAGTCCCTGGCAGCATCTCCAGTTAAATGGACCAGGCAGGAGGTGATGAGAAAGACCTCTGCCTGAGACCCTGGAGAGCTGTCAAGAGGGGCTGTGGCTCAGTGGCAGAGCCTCTGCTTGGCATGCAGAAGGTCCCATATTCAGTCCCCAACAGCATCTCCAGTTAAAAAGGACCAGGCAGGAGGTGATGGGAAAGACCTTTCTCTGCCTGAGACCCTGGAGAGCTGTCAAGAGGGGCTGTGGCTCAGTGGCAGAGCCTCTGCTTGGCATGCAGAAGGTCCCATATTCAGTCCCCAACAGCATCTCCAGTTAAAAAGGACCAGGCAGGAGGTGATGGGAAAGACCTTTCTCTGCCTGAGACCCTGGAGAGCTGTCAAGAGGGGCTGTGGCTCAGTGGCAGAGCCTCTGCTTGGCATGCAGAAGGTCCCAGGTTCAGTCCCCGGCATCTCCAGATAAAAAGGACCAGTCAGGAGGGGATGGGAAAGACCTCCGCCTGAGACCCCGGAGAGGGACCGTGGCTCAGTGGTAGAGCATCTGGTCCCAGGTTCAATCATGGGCATCTCCAGTTAAGAAGGGACTAGGCAGGAAGTGATGGGAAAGACCTTTCTCTGCCTGAGACCCCGGGGAGCCGCGCCCAGTCTGAGTGGGCAGGACTGACTTTGATGGACCGGGAGGGTCTGATCCAGTAGAAGGCAGCTTCTTCGTGGGTTCGATACTCTTCAAGTACTGATCGGCTGTTCTCCATCTGATTCCCCCCCACCCAGGTTCCTGATCGGAGACAAGAAGACCCGCCTCTTCCTAAAATGAGGAGCCCCTCTCCCCAGTTGACTGGGCAGAGCGTCCAGGAGGGTCTCCTCTGCCTGACCTGACCTCTCTTTGCCTACCCCACCGATGACGACCTCTCTGCTTCACTCTCTGACCGCCACCCCCCCAAACTGAAGGGCAGGTCCGTCTGCCGGGGAGGGGCAGCCCTTGGACTCTTCTTGGCCTGCTGCTGCTTTCTACCAGCTCCAGGCAAAACTGCTCTGGGTTCTCCTGGGGGGGGGGGGGTTGGCCAGGAGGGGCCCTCCTTCCTTCTGTATTGTTTGCCTGCGATCCCTTGCCGATTCCGCACCGCAAGGAGGGGAGTTGCCCCAGTCCCCGTCCTTTGCTTTCCAGAGAGGAGGCCATACAGAAAGGCATCCAATATTTGGGGGGGGGGGTGCAAAGGTCATAAGAACATAAGAACATAAGAGATTGCCAATGTTGGATCAGGCCAAAGGCCCATCCAGTCCAACACTCTGTATCACACAGTGGCCAGAAATACCAGGTGCCATCAGGAGGTCCACCAGTGGGGCCAGGACATTAGAAACCCTCCCACTGTTGACCCCCCCCCAAGCACCAAGAAGACAGAGCATCACTTGCCCCAGAGTCCCTATCTATACCTTGTGGCTAATAGCCACTGATGGACCTCTGCTCCATATGGACCTCACCCCCACTCCCTCCAGT
>NW_015165905.1:167139-173388 GCF_001447785.1 Gekko japonicus
TCCCAGATTCCCCCCCCCTTGCAGGGCAGCTGAGGATCCTCTGCCATTCAAGCAAGAGAGGAGGGTTCCCCCCCCCCAGCAGGCTCCCGGCTCTGCCCTTCCTGTCACGCTGGGGATGGGTGGGCGGGCGGGAGGGCGGCCGCGGCCCCCCTCTGCTCTCTGCCCTCTGCCAAGCGGCAACTGTAAATCCTAATAAGGTGGTGAATCAAAGTGGAACTCCTGGAAGGCGGCCCATAAATCACCCCCGGGTGACAGCACTAATTGATTGCCGAGTTCCTCCTCTGCACACACAAAAAAGGCAGAGGCCTGCAGCCGTGCAAGGCTGGGGGACGGGACGGCTGGGGGCTCCCTTTCCACCTGCCCGATCCATGGGCCCAGCATCCCTCTGGCCGGCTGCTTCTGTCTGAGACCTTTGGGGGCAAGCGGGCACCGTGGGGGCCTCTGGAAATGGAGCACCACGGACGCCGGCCCCCTCCCTGGCCGCTTGTGGTGACTGGAGAGGGGCCGTGCTGGGATTGCCTCCCCTTCTGGCAGTCATTCAACAGGTTCAGCGTCTCTTAGCCTGCCGAGGCAGTGGTGAGGAAGGCCACCGAAGGCCCAGGAGGACCTTCTTGGAAGGGGGTCAGCGGCAGCGACCTCAGGCTGTGGCGCTGGGGAAGGAAGTGCGCTCTGGGCATGCACAGAGGCACCGCCCTTGATTCTTGCTCTGGCTGTTCTGCGGCTTCGAGGGGAATTAAAATAAATAACGGATTTCGAAGGCAGGGATGATCCGGCGGAGGTCCGCCTAGAGTGCCTGTCCCCGAGCGAGGGGGAGGGGGTGCGGCTGGCTGGCTGTGGCGAAGGAAAGGCACTCTGCACATGTTCAGACTTCCATCACCGTCAAGTGACGTGTTGTGTTTCGAGACCGGAGCACCCAGCCGGCCACCCAACCTGATTCTGGGCCTTTGTTTATCTTGAGACTGGGCCGGTCTGCCCAATAAATACCAAATGAGTTCACCTTTGCAGTCAAGTTTCATTGAAGAAGCAGAACCAAGTCCTGTGTGTATGTGTGTGTGGGGGGGTGTTTTCCAATCCTGTCTGGCCAGGATTCAGTCGCCTTTCTGGCCCCCAGCGCAAACTCCCCATCTGCTCTCACACAACCAGTGGGGGCAGCCCAGTCCAAAGACATCACGGTTTCGAAACAGCCTTTTCTATTTCTGTTCTCCCGACTTCATTCTCTGCTTGCCGGGCTGGAAACAATGAAGGAGGGTGGGTGAGGCGTAGTGACATCTTCCGGCAGCCGCATTTGGAGGTTCTTCTCTGTGTTTTCGGAAGGGCTGGCTGCGGGGTGTGTGTGTGTACATTGGCCCACCCCAGGTGCCAGTTTGGTGTAGTGGTGAAGTGCACGGACTCTAATCTGGGAGAACCGGGTTTGATTCCCCACTCCTCCACTCGCACCTGCTGGATGACCTTGGGCGAGCTGTAGTTCTGACAAGAGCTGTCCTTGAAAAAGAGCAGTTTCTGTCAGAGCTCTCTCAGCCCCACCTACCTCACAGGGTGCCTGTTGTGGGGAGGGAAAGGGGAAGGAGTTTGTAAGCCGCTTTGAGACTCCCTTGGGTATAAATCCAATCTCTTCTTCTTCTCTGAATACTCCCGTTCATGTGTAGTTTCACACACACAGGGGAAGGGCTTCAGTAACCCTAGAGGGGAAGAAGGACAGAGACGGCGGCTTGGCTGGAAATTCCTTTCGAAATGGGAGATGCAGAATAGCTGGTAGGAATTCTCGTTTGTGAGCGACTGGCCTTAAAGTTGTGAGCCAGTGATTCGGCTACTGCATAGATTAGTTGGCTCTGGAGCCCTCCTTCCTGAGCTGAGAGAAAAACGTGTGTGAGCCGGAGGCTAAAAAACTGCAAGCTTGCACACACTAACTCAGCTTAGAGGGAGCACTGAGCCAGACCGCTCTTTTCTTCATCATCATCAGATCGGTCCCCAAACCCCTCCATCGTCTCCCCTGTAAGCAGATGGCAGTGATGTCCAAAGAGACCCAGAGGCAGGAACGTTACAAGCAATGCTCCCTCTTCGTTGTGAGCAAAAATTCTACTCTGTGAGCTGCCGGCATTAAAGCTGTGAGCGAGCTATTTGGCTACGGCATAAACTAGTTTGCTCTGGAGCCATCCTTCCTGAGTGTGGACAAAAACATGTGAGCCAGAGGCTAAGAAACTGCGAGCTAGCATGCACTAACTCAGCTTAGAGGGAACACTGGCTGGTAGCCTCTGTTGCCTTCTGCCCTTTGCCTGAGCCAAGACATGTCCCCACCACCACCATAGGACCAAACTTCTCCCCCCCCCAAGACTTAATCCGCAGCACTGCAACTCTTCCCTCCCGGCCTCCTTTCCCATCCCAGAATTTGGAGCGCATGGGGTAGGTGCGCAAGACGTATCCAAAACCTTCTGTGACGCTTTCCAACAACATCCAGGAAAGGAGCCGGGTATTCCTTTAATTCGACTAGCCAGGGCTCCCTAAGAAATTTAAATGCCCCCTGACTTAAAAAAAATATATCCTGGCTATGCAATGCTCCCTCTAAGCTGTGGAGTCTTGTGAGCAAAAATTCTACTTTGTGAGCTGCTGGCGTTTAAAGTTGCGAGCCGGCGATTTGGCTACTCCATAAATTAGTTTGCTCCGGAGCCATCCTTCCTGAGCCAAGACAAAGATCGGTAAGCGGGAGGCTAAAAAAACTGTGAGCTGGCTCACACTAACTCACGCAGTGATGGCAAACCTTTTAGAGACCGAGTGCCCAAACTGCGACCCAAAACCCACTTATTGATCGCAAAGCGCCAACACGGCCATTTAACCTGAATGCTGAGGTTTTACTTTAGGAAACACAACTCCTACATTAATTTAAGATGATCCAAACAAAGTAAGGGAAGCAATCCCAAATGCTTTCATTTCCTTAAAATTATTTGGCAGAGAATTCGACACCTTAATGATGGTCTGGGCCTGGCTAGGGCGATGGCACGCGTGCCCACAGAGAGGGCTCTGAGTGCCACCTCTGGCACCCGTGCCATAGGTTCGCCACCACTGGCTTAGAGGGAACACTGGCTACGGGCCCGGAGGCCCTCTTTGCCCTTTCCCTCCCTGCACTAATTTCTGCTTCCCTCCTTCGCCATATTGCGAGGGATGTCCCCGAGGGAGACCGTTCAGCTCTGGTTCACCCCCCCCTTGTTATTTTAAAAGCATCGCCATGGTAACACACATCCTGGTGTCTTCCCACATGGCTCCTCTGATTCCCTCCTCACCTACCAGCCGCTCTGGAATTTAAAAAAACGACACTGCTGGGGAGGGGGGGGCACGGAGCTCTGCCCCAAGGAGTTGCCTGGCACCCCCCCTCCCAAGCCCCAAAACTGGGGGGAAACCACAGCAGTTTTCACTGAGGTCACAGGCAATGCCTCCCTCCAAACTGTGGACTCTTGTGAGCAAAAATTCTGCTTTGTGAGCTACTGGCATTAAAGTTGTGAGTGAGTGATTTGGCTGCTGTATCAATTAGTTTGCCCTGGAGCCCTCCTTCCTGGGCGAAGGCAAAAATGTGTGAGCTACAAAACTGTGAGCTACTTCACACTAACTCAGCTTAGCGGGAACACTGGTGGCTTCGTCTTATGGCCTAAGGAAGTTGTTCCGCTCCCAGTAGATTTCTAGCAAACTAGGACCAGGCTTTTCATTATGGATCCAGAGCCATGCTCCCTCTAAGCCGTGTGAGCAAAAATTCTACCTTGTGAGCTACTGGCATGAAAGTTGCGAGCAGGTGATTTGGTGGCGCAGGCTGTCAAAGGCTGCAGTAAAAAGTAAAAAGCTATCACCGAACAGCTATTAGGCTGTTCGAGTCCCACCGCGGCTGGGGTGAACTCCCGGCCCCTTTCCCATCTTCCGCCTACCCAGAGGTTCAAAAGCCCTAGCAAAAATCTGTGAGCCGGAGGCTAAAAAACAGTGAGCTAGCTCACACTAACTCAGCTTAGAGGGAACACTGGTCACAGGTATAGCAAGTCCGTAAGGCTACTTCCAGTGTGCCTGTTCTAAAAGCCTCCAAGCGATACGGGTGTTGGAAGTCTTGTCGGAAACCATCCCTGGCGAGGAGAAAGGGGTTAAGGGCAGAGGCACCAGCTGGCAAGGGTGAGAGGAGGAGGATAAGAAGAAGGGCAGGGGGAGGTGGAAGAGGAGGAGATTGGATTTATACCCTGCCCTTCACTACCCAAGGGAGTCTCAGAGCGGCTTACAATCTCCTTCCTCTTCCCACAACAGACACCCTGTGAGGTAGGAGGGCCTGACCCTGAGTGAGCTCTGACAGAAACGGCTCTTTTTCAAGGACAGCTCTGATAGAACTATGGCTTGCCCAAGGTCATCCAGGCTCAGTCCCCAGCAGCATCTCCAGTTGAAAAGACCAGGCAGGAGGTGATGGGAAAGACCTCCGCCTGAGACCCTGGAGAGCTGCAAAGAGAGGCCATGTCTCAGTGGAAGAGCCTCTGCTTGGCATGCAGAAGGTCCCAGGTTCAATCCCCGGCATCTCCATTTAAAAGCAGCGGATGGAAGTTGATGTGAAAGACTTCAGTCCGAGATCCCAGAGAGCTGCTGCCAGTCTGAGTAGACAATACCGACTGTGATGGACCAAGGGTCTGACTCAAGCCTCAAGGACTGTGGCTCAGTGGCAGAGCGTCGGCTTGGCATGCAGAAGGCCCCAGGTTCAATCCCCCGCATCTCCATTTAAAAGCAGCCGATGGAAGTTGACTTCAGTCTGAGATCCCAGAGAGCTGCTGCCAGTCTGAGTAGACAATACCGACTGTGATGGACCAAGGGTCTGACTCAAGCCTCAAGGACTGTGGCTCAGTGGCAGAGCGTCGGCTTGGCATGCAGAAGGCCCCAGGTTCAGTCCCCGGCAGCATCTCCAGTTAAAAAGGACCAGGCAGTAGGTGATGGGAAAGACCTCAGCCCGAGAGCCTGGGGAGCTGTCAAGAGGGGCTGTGGCTCAGCGGCAGAGCCTCTGCTTGGCATGCAGAAGGTCCCAGGTTCAGTCACCGGCAGCATCTGCAGTTAGAAAAGGCCAGGCAGGAAGTGATGGGAAAGACCTCCGCCTGAGACCCCGGAGAGCTGTCAAGAGGGGCTGTGGCTCAGTGGCAGAGCCTCTGCTTGGCAGGCAGAAGTTCCCAGGTTCAATCCCCGGCAGCATCTCCAGTTAAAAGGACCAAGTAGGAGGTGAAGTGAAAGACCTCCCCAAGGGTCTGAGTAGACAAGACTGACCTTGATGGACCCAGAGGGTCTGATCCAGTCGAAGGCAGCTTTGTGTGTGTGTTCCCTGTGCTCCACCATAACAACCTCACTCAAGCCAGCAGGTGCCAACCTGCAAATGGGCAAAATCCACATCTGCCTGTACACGTGGCCTTCTCCAGTGTGGCCCCCACCTCATGGAACAGACTGCCCAAGCTGGTCACGAAGGCTCCCCCTTTCCTGGCTTTCCACAAACTATGCAAAACTGAACTATTCAGGAGGGCTTCTCTGCACAAGCCTACTTGGATAAATGATTAGGGGCCGTCGTCTATCCTCCTGCACGTTATAGCTTACTGTAAGTAAGATCCTATTATGTAATTTCCGTACCACTTAATGCGTCATGTGAACACTTATGTGCTGCTTCTGTTCTTTCTGGTGCTTCCAGAGTTCTAAAATCCTCACGCACTGGTTCCTGAATGTCCCCTTTGGTTGATTGTCCCGACTCTCACTCTGCGTTACCCACCTCGAGGAAGACGGACAATGAATAACGTAAATTGGAAAAGAAGTAAAATAAAGTTGGTCCCCAGCTTCTTATCCGCACTTCCCAGTTCTTTATTTGTGACTCTAGCCACAAATATTGCACTGAGGAGGAGGAGATTGGATTTATACCGAGCCCTTCAATACCCAAAGGAGTCCCAGAGCAGCTTACAATCTCCTTTCCCTTCCCCTCCCCACAACAGACACCCTGTGAGGAAGGTGGGGCTGAGAGAGCTCTGACAGAAATGGCTCTTTTTCAAGGACAGCTCTTATCAGAACTTATGGCTGGCCCAAGGTCACCCAGCTGGCTACGAGTGGATGGGTGGGGAATCATAAGAACATAAGAGACGCCAATGTTGGATCAGGCCAATGGCCCATCCAGTCCAACACTCTGTGTCACACAATGGCCAGAAATACCAGTGCCATCAGGAGGTCCACCAGTGGGGCCAGGACATTAGAAGCCCTCCCACTGTTGACCCC
>NW_015165905.1:173495-182337 GCF_001447785.1 Gekko japonicus
CCCACAAGAAGGTTCTGCATTTCAAATCCAGGTTTGGCTCACAAGCATCCCCGGTTGACACATTTTCGGGCCTTATGTAATACGCACTTGGTTGCCTATCAAAGAGCCAAAGGGGAGAGCTTCCAGATAAAACTGAGGTTCCAAGGATAACCTGCCCCATTTCCCGGCAACTTACGGGGTCCCCAAGCGAAGTTGTCTGGAGTAGCTGCTGTTCTAACAGAGGCATTTCTTTCATGGCAAACGGCAGCGTCAAGCCCAGCATCAAGCTTCCATTTCATTCTCCAGCTTTTTCAGGGAGGTCCACATCTGTGCCACGTGCTCCGGAGAGGGGTACTGGGGCCTCCAAGAATCCCGAAGCGTGGATAGTTCTCAGGATCAAACTAGGAGTGTCTATGAACCTTCCGTTTTGTGGAATTCTTTTCTTCAGGAGCCCCTGGGGTGATAACGTGGATTGGGACTGTGTTGCTGGGTAGGGGTCTTAGTCCCCCCCCTTGGGAGGTTATTTATCCCAGAAGAGGGGAAACATTCCAGAAACGGCACTGCCTCCTTCTCGCTAGGTCCCCTGCAGCGGCTTCCGAAGCAAAGGAAGTTTCAGTGTTTTGCCAAACGCCTTCCGGCCCAGCGTGAGCAGAGGGCGAAATTTAGCCTGGCCTGGCACATTAATTGTGCGCCAAAGGTGTGCCTGCACCTGCCTTTTCAAGGAGTACGAGATTACTCCCACGCCAACATAACTCCAACAATAATGACAATATCAACCATTATAAATTTCGCCTTTCATGAGGCCTCCTCCTGGGCAAAGTACACCGTGGAAGTTCTAAATGAAATCAGCAAAGGCTGTTCTCTGGGCACCAAGCTTCAGAGAATTAGAAACTACTTCAGAGCATTGGATCTGTCACTCCTCTGCTCCTAATTCAGGTTTTCAAAAACTCGGAACGGCCTATTTACAATAGCCTAAGAATGACGTCCCCGTTGGACTCATCCTGCCTCTTTGGCGCTCCGGGTGCAAAGAGATGAACAGATGCAAACGGCATAGACTGTATGCCATTTTTTTGAGTAGCATTCTGATTTCATGAATTAATTCTACACACACAGGCCATGATGCCGGGTGAGGAGAAATTGCCCTTCACCTGAGAATTCACCCCAATATTTCCAACCATTCTGACAATGCTGTGTTTAGGAGTTGGGAGTGGGACCCTGCTGCAAACAGAGGGCTGTAGGATGAGCTATCAAACCCAAGCTCAGAGTACTCGAGTGCTTCCATGTGTGAATGGCTCTGGCCGAAGGGAGACAATGGGTTTCCCATCTTGCACCTTGCTGGAATTTCATGCTCAAAACAGACAGAGGTAGGGATAGGCAATTGGCCAGAAAGTTTCACTTCCTCTTGTAGCAGAAAGATCAGAATACCACCAGCGGGGAGATAGGAAAGATTGTAAATTCCGAGAACATGAGAAAGAAGTTCTCTTTCTTTTACCTTATGGCTTCTGATCTGGGAGGCACGTGAACACACACAGTGTTGGGTATTACAAGTTAAATTACACTCAGTATATCTGGGGTTAAATGTTTGTTTGTGTTGCTCACAGGAAGTCACATGTGTTTCATGTAGCCAATGCTGTTTTAGGAGTAGAAGCCCGGGAATTTTCTCCCTGATCTAGGAGTTTGATTGGAGTAAGTGTCAAAGTGTTTTAGCATTTTATGGCTTTGTTTGCTGTCTTTGTTTTTATGTCTTTGTTTGCTGTTCTCAAGAAGAAGTAAGAGTAGCCATAATTGCTCTCTTCTAGTCTTGTCTTTGGTAGTGTAAGGATGTAGCCATTTAGCTCTGTTGTTATTTTCATCCCAGTTACCCTTCCCCATGCTAGACTGTAGTAAAAACTTTCTATTTTAATCACATGTGGACTCTGAGTCTGAATTATTTTAATCTGGCACTGCTGAGCTATTTTATCTCTGCTAAATACCAATTTTTCTATTTCAAAACCCAACACAAAGCCTGCCTCATACTGGTCCATCAAGGTCAGTATTGTCTACTCTGATGGGCAACAGCTCCCCATAGTCTCAGGAAGAGATCTTTCACATCACCCAATGTGTCTCTCTCTCTCTGTGTGTAAGATGCCGTCAACTCTCAGCCAATTCATGGCAACCCCACAGGGTCTGAGGCAAGTGGTTAAACAGACATGGTTTGCCATTGCCTTCCTCTGCACAGTCATCCTTGGTGGCCTCTGATCCAAGTACCGATCCAGCTTCCAAGATCTGATAAGACTGAGCTATCCTATGCCATTCCACATCCCAGCACCCAAAGCATGACATGTTATTTTTTAATCGAGTTGCTGGGGATTGAACCAGGGACATAAGAACATAAAGAGAAGCCAGTGCTGGATCAGGACAATGGACCATCCAGTCCAACACTCTGTCACACAGTGGCCAAAAATACCAGGTGCCATCAGGACGTCCAGCAGTGGGGCCAGGACACTAGAAGCCCTCCCACTGTTGCCCCCCCAAGCACGAAGAACACAGAGCATCCCTTGCCCCAGACCGAGAGTTCCTATCTATACCTTGGCCTCGGCCACACGGGCAGGAAAATGCAGGGTGGAGGCGTGGCTGTTTGCCCCGGAGCAAAATAACGCGCGACTGTGAGATCAGACGTTGGTTTGAGGTCCCGTCGAGCTCCCGTGGTTAGGGGGGAGGTGCAGATCACACGACGTGGCAAAGAAGTGGAGCGGCGCGGCAAACGGGGTTGTGTTTTTTCTTTTAAACTGAAATGTGCGCATGCTCCGTTGGGTGCTTGTGTGCATCCCATGGAGCCTTGGAAAAAAAACCCTTTTTGTGAGGGGACATGGGCGGGCACCGGATGCCACCGGAAACGCGATCAGACGCCCACCCTTCCCCTGCGGCTTCCGGAAACTAGTACCTCGGAGGTACTAGTTTTTTACCCCGCATCTTCGGCGGGAAGCCTCGGGTGAGCCATGGGAGCTCTACGCTTCCCAGATGTGGCGCTGTGATTGCGCCAGGAAAATCCGCCTATCTTCTGTCTCTCTAGCGTGGCTAATGCTCCGTGTGACCGGGGCCCTTGTGGCTAATAGCCACTGATGGACCTCAGCTCAATAGGTTTATCCAATTCCCTCTTGAAGCCATCCATGCTTGTAGCCGCCTCCACCGCCGCCTCCTTTTGCATGCCAAACAGAGAAGCTGCCACTGAGCTGCAGGGCCGCCCCACCCCCCACAAATGCAAGACTAGTGACTTCATCTTGTCCATGCAGCCAGCGACAATTGGGAGAAGTCTCAACCCAAATTCATGCTGAACTTGCAACTGCGGCAACTGCAAGTAATCCTGGCCGGTCCTGTCTCAGCGTCTTCAGGGTAAGTTCAGAAAGTGGACGGGGTGTTTTTACCTTCCCTTTGTTCCCGTGGGCAGCCTGCTGCTTGAACAGAGCAGTGAGTTCTTTTTTTATTCAGGCATGAAACTTTCTTGTACTCTGAGTGGGAAGAAACTCTTGAAAGCCACAGGGAGGGGTGGGGGGGAACGAGTGGGGGAAACCGAGCGGCCTGCGGTGTGTCCCTGGCCTCCCTTGGCTTGCCCCGTACCCCACCCCAAGCCTGCTCTTCTGCTCCAGCGGTTTCTGATGGGTATCCCGATTTCACCTCCTGCCCCCTTAATTAGAAAAAGTTGGAGACCCCTCCCTGGGGGCCTCAGGGCCGCCTCCCCACAGGATACCCCCCACCCTGCTTCCCCTCTGGGGACCGGAGTGGTTGAGAGGCGCTTTAAAAAGGTAAAGGTAAAGGTTCCCTTGCTCGAAAGCCAGTCAAGTCCGACTCTAGGGTTGCGGTGCTCATCTCCGTTTCCAAGCCAAAGAGCCAGCGCTGTCCGAAGACGTTTCCGTGGTCATGTGGCCGGCATGACTCAACACCAAGGCGCACGGAACGCTGTTCCCTTCCCACCGAAGTGGTCCCTATTTATCTACTTGCAATGTCTTGCTTTCGAACTGCTAGGTTGGCAGGAGCTGGAACGAGAGAGGGGAGCTCACTCCGTCATGCGGCAACCCGGGTCTCGAACTACTGAACTACCGACCTTCCACAGCCTGCAGTTCAGCGTCTTAACCACTTGAGCCAGCGCTTTGCAAAGCCCCATTTTTGGGAAAGGCAGGGGCTCTGGGTTTTATTTTTTTTATTTTTTTTTTGCATTTCTCCCTTTTTTAAGGGGGAGGTTTTCCCGGGCCTGCCTCACCCACAAGGCCCTGTGGCTCTGCAGAGGCCCTGGAGGGTCCCTCCTCCCACGAAGAAGGCAAGTGCCAAGCAACTCTATAGTGGCCGATCGAGCCGGGCTACCGGCATAAATTCTTCGTCAGCAGACTTCTTTGAAGAAGGACAACAACTGTGAGTTAAAAGAAACAATGCGAAACCCGTTTTGAACGTGCTAGATAACAAAAACGTGCCGCTTACCTGAACTGAGTTTGGAGTCAATTTGAATTAAGCGGTTGAGCGGAAAATGAATAGTAAATCCCAGAAATCCGATTCCGGAGAGAAAAAAGTTGATTGAAGCCTTTAAAAACTGTAAAAACGCTTATTGTTTAACATTCCTGTGGTGAAGATGGAGCCGTGTGCGCAACTGTAAAATCGAAACTCACGAACAATAGCGTGGGAAGAGCAGGCTGGTGTCACAAAGAAAGAGGTCCGTGTGAAACATCCAGGAAGTTGAATTCCTAGACGGGCATTAGCGAAAGGAAGACAGTGGAACTTTTAAAGGTGCCGGACCGGAAGTGAGTTTTATGCGGAAGGAAGGGCCTGCAAAATACCAACCTGACCTACTCTACACGAAATTACCATAGAGAAGTTGCGCCCGACATTTTGAGGAGGACTTCAACTAAATTTGCTTTTTTAATATATTTCTAAGGGTCTTTGGAAAGCGTAAACAGAGAGGCATGGAGGACTAAATCTTACCATCTAGAAGAGTGCTTTATTTTGCGAATCTGTGAATTGGAAAGAAATCGCCAAGACGGAGACCAGGAGAGGCAAGAAAAGAGCCGACTCAGACCCAGAACTTAAACCGGTTGTGAGACCTAGGATTGGATCTACTTCAACCCCCAAAATGTCAAGAGAAAGAGAGAAAAAAGAGATGCAAGCCTCCATGGAAGCAATGGAGAAGAGAATGACAGAGGCAATACAAGCCATGGGGGAGCAGATAGAAAAAACATTGGGGGACCAACTGGAGAAGCAAACTCAGATTCATCTGAAACATCTAGAAGAAGTCCAAGAGAAGAACATAACAGCATTGAAGGAACTGGTTACTACAGAAATAACTTCAATCAAGCAAGAAATGGAAGGAGTTAAGAAGGATGTTCAAGCAAATGCAACCAAGACTACAGAGACAGAGGAGAAGATACAAAAAATAGAAGAGAAACAAGATTCTTTGACTCAACAAATTACAAGATCAGAGACAATGATGGAGTTCAGAAGGATGCAGACTCATCTGAGATTCAGAGGCATTAAGGAAACAGAGAATGAGAACTTAAAAGAAAAAATGATGGAAGTGATAACGGCCTTTTTGGGCGAGGAGGAAGGGTCAATGGACTCAGACTTTGATTTGATTTATAGAGTGAACTCCAGAATTGCAGAAAAGAAGAATTTACCAAGGGATGTAATTGTACAATTTGTAACAAGATCAACAACAGAGGAGATATTCAAGAAGCAATTCACCGTCCCTTTTGAAATAGAGGGAAACAAAATTATGGTGATGAGAGAACTCCCAAGAACAATACTGCAAGACAGGAAAAGGTATAAATCCTTGGCGGACAAACTCAGAGCTTTGAGCATCAGATATAGATGGGAGATTCCACAAGGTTTATCCTTTACGTATCAAGGTGGGAGGATTCAGATCAGATCGATGATGGACTTTTATAAATTTAAGGCGGACAATGCGGACGTCTTTGGAGAACTTTAAAATAAAACGCATAATGGAGTACAAATTGTTGTCATGGAATGTTAATGGATTAAATTCACCAAACAAGAGGAAAAGAATCAATCATTGGATACAGAAACAGAAATGCAACGTGATATGCTTGCAAGAAACACATATTAGAAAACAGGATATAAAATATTTAAAGAATGCTTTATTTGGAATTGAATTTTGTTCTGCGGCCTCAAACAAGAAAAAAGGAGTTGTGACATATGTGAAGAAGGAGTTACAACCTACAGAAATTTTTAAGGACATAGATGGCAGATACGTGGGTGTGGAATTAATGATTCAGCAGAAAAAAACATTGTTGATCAACGTGTACGCACCCAATGGAGCAAAGGAAAAATTTTTTAAGGATATAACTGACCAATTACAACAATTGACTTATGAGCAAGTTATTATGGCCGGAGACTTTAATGGGACAATAGATCGTGTAGACAGAAAACCACAAAAGGACAACGAATTCAGCGGAAAACTGCCAAAGAATTTTTTTGAATTAGTTAAGCAAGAAAAATTAGAAGATGTTTGGAGGAAATGGAACCCGATGCAGAAAGACTTTACTTTTTATTCCAATAGACATTGCTCTTTTTCCAGAATTGATATGATTTGGATGTCTGAAGAATTATCAATGAAAACACATAAGACTGAAATTTTGCCAAGATGTAATTCAGATCACAATCCGGTGGTATGGAGTTCCACAGAAAGGAAAAAACCCTTTCTGTGGAGGATTAATGAAGACTTGTTGGATAAGAAAACAGTAATTGAGATGTTAAAGGAAGAAACGAAACAATTCTTTCAACAAAATTTAAATAAAGAAACACCGATACAGATTGTATGGGATGCTTATAAAGCGGTGATGAGAGGAATTCTCATCTCGCAAAACGTGAAGCAAAAAAAGGAAAAACTTCAAAAACAAACAGAAGTGTTAGAAAAAATTGCTCAGAAAGAAAAGGAATTAAAAAAGAAGCCTGGAAAAAAGCAAATTATTAAAGAATTAAAGTTGCTGAAGGAACAACTGAATGAGACTTACTCTAATCTGGAGAACCGGGTTTGATTCCCCACTCCTCTTCCACATGCAGCTACTGGGGTGACCGTGGGTCAGTCACAAGTTCTCTCAGAGGTGTTCTCTCAAGGGCAGTCCTCGAAAGAGCTCTCTCAGCCCCACCTACCTCACAGGGTGTCTGTTGTGGGGGAGGGGAAGGGGAAGGAGATTGTAAGCCGCTCTGAGACTCTGAGTGAAGGGCAGGGTATAAATCCAATCTCCTCTTCTTCTTCTCCCCAGTGGAGAGGCAAAGTGACTTACTGCAACCTTCTCCATTTTATCCTCACAACAGCCCTGCAGGGTAGGTGACCCTGAGGGAGAGAGTGACTGGCCTGAGGTCACCCAGCCGGCTTCCAGGTCAGAGCAAGGATTGGAACGCAGATCTCCCAGATCTTAATCCAACTCTCAACCACTGTACCACCCTGCATGGCTTGCAGGCCAGGGCTCAGCTTGTCTGCTTCTGGCTAAAAGCCTCTGAGGATGTGCAGAATGCCTTTTGGTCTCTAGCCTCAGGGGCAATCCAGATCCTTCCCCACCTCCAGTTCCCCACCCAAGGGCCCCCCTAACTGTGCTTGGAACCTGGTCAGCTTTTCACCTTCCCTCCCAGCCAATGTTCCCTCTCAGCTGAGTTAGTGTGAGCTAGCACAGTTTTTTAGCCTCCGGCTCACAGATTTTTGTCTCAGCTCAGGGAGGACGGCTCCAGAGCAAACTAATTCATGCAGCAGCCCAATCGCTCGCTCACAACTTTCATGCCAGGAGCTCAGAAAGGAGAATTTTTGCTCGCAAGACTCCACAGCTTAGAGGGAGCATTGCTCCCAGCCCTATCAGAGCAGGGAGGGAAAGCCGGTGGGAACCCAGACGCCAGCTTTCCTCTCCGGAAGTCTCTCCGGGAGGGCCCTGGAAGGCAGAGGGGGAGCAGAGGTCCCGGCTCTTAGAGCACGGCCTCCAGATAACGGGGCTGCTTTGATTTCCTGTCTTGGGAGGGAGCTGGGCAGCCGCTGGAGGCAAGCTGCTTGCGAAGCTTGCGAGACGGTCTTCCTCCAGGCCTTCTCTCTCGGTCTGGCCCACCTCGCTGGCTTGTTGTGAAGACGCGGCAGGCTGCTCGGAGGGAGAGATTGGACTGTGACTCAAAGGTGGGGGGACACCGCTAAGGGACAGCGAGACCCTCAGAGAAGAGCCCTTCTGCCCAAGGGAAGGAACCCTGCTGGGCATGCCTGTCCCCCCCCCCAGTCCCGGCGTCCACTGAACGGAGTCTTGGGGGAGAGGGCTGGGAAAGGAGGAGGCGCCTGGGGCACAAGCTGCCCAAGGGGCGAGGTTTTGAAGGGGGACGTGAGGGGAGTTAAGGACCAGTGTGAGACTTTGAGGCTTGGTTCCCTGATGCCTAGAAGGGCAGGATCTGGAAACAGAAGAAGAAGAAGAGGAGGAGGAAGAAGAGGAGGAGATTGGATTTATACCCCACCCTTCACTCGGAGTCTCAGAGTGGCTTACAATCTCCTTTCCCTTCCCCTCCCCACAACAGACACCCTGTGAGGTAGGTGGGGCTGAGAGCGCTCTTGACAGAAACTGCTCTTTTTCAAGAACAGCTCTTATCAGAACTATGGCTTGCCAAGGTCATCCAGCAGCTGCAAGCGGAGGAGTGGGGAATCCAACCCGGTTCTCCCAGATTAGAGTCCGCGCACTTCACCACTACACTGAACTGCGGAGTGCTCCTCCCAGTTCCGGAGTCTGTTGTCAAGATGCGCAGCCTGCGCAGGGCAGGCCTGAACACCTCCGGCTGCCGGCTCTGGGTGGGGAAATACCTGGAGATTTGGAGGGGGGGTGGGCCTCGGGCAGGGGCCTCGGCAGGGCACACCCAC
>NW_015165905.1:182953-185124 GCF_001447785.1 Gekko japonicus
TGCCCTCTCCCCTCCCAGAGGGCCTTCCTGCAAGAGGCAGAGCCTGCATTAGGCATTGGGATTCTGCAAGCAGCTGGCAGCCACGCGCGGCGCTCCATCCTTTAGCGCACGGCTCTGGGCTTTCCCAGTGCACATGGCTCCCACGCGGCAGTCCTTGGAGAACAAGATGTGGGGGGGGGGCTCCTCCTCCTCCTCCTGTTCTCCTGCCTAACCAGAGCTTTTGGCACAGATTCCTGGTGCCTGCGTGGGCCCACATGCTCACATGCCCTTGGGGGTTGGGAGGTGCACGCGAGGGAGGGTGCTGGGCTTGTGCGTTTGGGGACTGATCCAGGGGAGTGTTTGTTGGCAGGGCATGTTGGTGGGGCAGGTATATCCATCAGGAGGTATCTTTCCTATCAGATTCTGGGAGGAGGAGGAGAAGGAGGAGATTGGATGGACACCCTGCCCTTATCTACCCGAAGGTGTCTCAGAGCAGTTTACAATCCCCTTTCCCTTCCCCTCCCCACAACAGACACCCAGTGAGTCAGGTGAGGCTGAGAGAGCTCTCTCGAGGACTGCCCTTGAGAGAACGGCTCTGAGACAACTTGTGACTGACCCAAGGTCACACCAGCTGGCTGCATGCGGAGGAGGAGTGGGGAATCAAACCCGGTTCTCCCAGATTAGAGTCAGCCGCTCTTAACCACTGCAGTGGGGGCTCCGGGGAGGGGGGCCCTCTCAGCCCCCCCTCAACTGCAGTACCTGGGACACGCTGACCTCATTCACAAGCGCTGTAGACGCGCAGGTGAGAGAGAGAGCGGCTTTGCTGGCCCCCCCATCGCCCAGACTGCCACTCATCCGCCAGCTTTCCTGCCTATGAAAAAGGACGTGGGTGCTCAAGCCCCACAGCAACTTTTCACGGCTTCTGAGGAGTCCCAAGGCCAGGAGAGAGGGGAAAGCGATGGGCCCGCAGGTGCAACTAGCCCTCCCCCTTCACCATTCCTGGCAGCTTCCCTTGCTCCAAGGAATGTGTTGGGTGATAGTGAGATATTGGAAAAATGGTACTTAGCAGAGATAAGATAGTCCAGCAGAGCCAGAGTAAAATAATCCAGACTCAGAGTCCATGTGTGATTAAAATATAAAGTTTTTACTAAATTCTAGCACGGGAAGAGTAACTGGGATGAAAATAACAACAGAGCATAATTGGCTACATCCTTACTCTACAAAGACAAAAGTAGAAGAGAGAGAGTATGGCTGCTCTTCTTCAGAACACCAAACAAAGACGGGAAGAGAAGCCATAAAATGGTAATACGCCTTGACACTTTAGTCCCAATCAAATCCCTAGATCAGGGAGAAAATTCCCGGTCTTCCTACATCTAAAGAACATTGGTTACATGAGAAACATGTGACTTCCTGTGAGCAGGCCATTTTTTGTAGAATCCTAATGAGTTTCTGCTCTTGGGTGTGGCCTATTATGCTAATGAGTTCCTGCTGGGCGTGGCCAACTTGGGAGCCAGCCGGAACTCCGTTCCTGTGCGTTCCTGCCCAAAATTAGCCCTCCCTGTGAGTAACATAAACATTTAACCCCAGATATACTGAGTGTTTTCAACTTGTAATACCCAACAGAATGCCCACCGGTCCGCTGCTTTGCCTGCTGACCCGGGCAAGCAGGGAGGTATTGCTGGAGGGGGTTGGGTTGTGGTGGGGGTGCTTGACGGAACTGTCCGCTCCCTGCCCGCACCCCACAGTGACCCCAGAGTTGAGGCCAGAGGGGAGTGGAGCTGTCAACACTGGGGAAATTTGTGGGACCTCCACAGCCTGGGCACCCCGACCGGCGGCTCCTTGCTGGAGGCAGGGTGGATGGGTCTCCTGCTGTCCCTGCCCCTCCAGGGGGGCCCCAAGCGACTCTCTGGATGCTCTTTTGGAACACAGGGAGGGGAAAGTGTGGGTCAGAACAGGGGGGTGCGGTGGGTGGGAGGCAGAGACCCTGCCACCTGCAATGTTTGGGGAGAGCCAGTTTGGCGTCGTGGTTAGGAGCGCGGACTCTAAGCTGGGAGAACCGGGTTTGATTCCCCACTCCTCCACATGCGGCTGCTGGCATGACCTTGGGTCAGTCACAAGTTCTCTCAGAGCTGTTCTCTCTTACGAGCTGTTTCTGTCAGAGCTCTCTCAGCCCCACCGACCTCACAGGGGGC
>NW_015165905.1:185599-191902 GCF_001447785.1 Gekko japonicus
GGGGAGGAGTTTGAAGAACAGATTGGGCCCAGCATGGGGCGGGAGGGAAATCCTCCTCCTCCACTGGGCATGCAAATGAATCTCTCCTTGGCCGCAGCTGGAGTGCCAAGGAGCTAATCCCCGCTTTAATTAGTGCAGGGAATGAAACCCAGAAGAAGGCGAGGACGCTGATGGGCCCTGGGCAGGTGAAGGCAGGAGCCTCAGATGACGCTAATGAAGTGCCCGCTAATTGGCAGCTGAGGCCCAACTGGGCTCCCTTCAAGGGCTATCCTCGCCTGCGAGCCCCTGTGGGTGCCCCGGGGTGCCTCTGGCACACAGCAGGCTCTTGTGCCATCTGGATTCCAGCCCCAGACAACTTCTCGGAGACGAGGAAGAAGCCCTCCAAATGAAAGGGAAGGACGGAGGGGAACTCCTCTTTTCAGGGCTTCTCTGGGCAGGGGCTGTGGCTCAGTGGTAGAGCCTTTCCTTGCAGAAGAAGAAGAAGAAGAAGAAGAGATTGGATTTATACTCTGCCCTTCACTTGGAGTTTCGGAGCAGCTTACAAACTCCTTCCCTTCCTTTCCCCGCAACAGACACCCTGTGGGGTAGCTGGGGCTGAGAGAGCTCTGAGAGAAACTGCTCTGGAGAGAACAGCGCTGAGAGAACTTGTGACTCACCCAAGATCACCCAGATGGCTGCATATGGAAGAGTGGGGAATCAAACCCAGTTCTCTGGACTAGAGTCTGCTGCTCTTAAGAGCCAGTTTGGTGTAGTGGTTAAGAGCATGGACTGTAATCTGGGAAAACTGGGTTAGATTCCGCGCTCCTCCTCCACATTCAGCTGCCGGTGTGACCTTGGGTCAGTCACGAGTTCTCTCAGAGCTGTTCTCTCCAGGGCAGTCCTCCAGAGAACGCCCTCAGCCTCACCTACCTCACAGGGTGTCTGTTGTGGGGAGGGGAAGGGAAAAGGAGATCGTAAACTGCTCTGAGACTCCTTCGGGTAGTGAAGGGCGGGGTATGATTCCAATCTCCTCCTCCTCCTCCTCTTCACCAAACTGGCAGAAGGTCTTGGGTTCAGTCACTGTCCTCCCCTCTTCAAAAGGCCCAAGCAGTGAGTGATGTGCAAAACCTTCTCTGCCTGAGGCCCTGAGGAACATAAGAACATAAGAACATAAGAGATGCCAATGTTGGATCAGGCCAAGGCCCATCCAGTCCAACACTCTGTATCACACAGTGGCCAGAAATACCAGTGCCATCAGGAGGTCCACCAGTGAGGCCAGGACATTAGAAGCCCTCCCACTGTTGACCCCCCCAAGCACCAAGATGACAGAGCATCACTTGCCCCAGAGTCCCTATCTATATCTAATTCCCTTTTGAAGCCGTCCATGCTTGTAGCCGCCACCACTTCCTGTGGCAGTGAATTCCAAGTGTTAATCACTCTTTGGGTGAAGAAGTACTTCCTTTTATCCGTTCTAACCCGACCGCTCAGCAGTTTCATGGAGTGCCCACGAGTTCTTGTATTGTGAGAAAGGGAGAAAAGTACCTCTTTCTCTACCTGCTCTTTCCCATGCATAATCTTATAAACCTCAATCATGTCACCCCTCAGTCATCATTTCTCCAAGCTAAAGAGCCCTAAGCGCCTTAACCGTTCCTCAGGGTCAGTCACTGTCCTCCCCTCTTCAAAAGGCCCAAGCAGTGAGTGATGTGCAAAACCTCCTCTGCCTGAGGCCCTGGGGAGTGGCTTCCAGTCTGAGTAGACAAGGGCCACCTGGATGGATGGGCCCAGGGCATGAACCAGCAGAAGGCAGCTTCGCGGGTGGTCTTGGGCCCGACTGCCAAGCCACGGAACGTGGCCCCTTCCCACCCGTGCTTGCCTCTCCACCAATAAGGGTGGCCACCAATCAGGGCTATTTTTGGGCAGGAACGCACAGGAACGGAGTTCCAGCTGGCTTCAGAGTTGGCCACACAGCCGAAACCTGCATACATGGCTACAGAGGGAAGCCCTGGAGAGCGACCCCCCCCACAACTCTGAGGTGGGGGGGCGGGGGGCCCCTGGAAGGATCAGGGAGGCATTTAAATGCCTTCCTGTCCAAGGCCAGCTGGCCTAGGCTTCCTGCACCTGCGGGGCGCCCGGGCAAGCCAAGAGAAGGCACGGGGGTGTGGCCTAATATGCTAATCAGCTGTGCTGTCAAGGGTGTGGCCTAATATGCCAATGAGTTTCTGCTCTTGGTGTGGCCTATTATGCGAATGAGTTCCTGCTGGGCTTTTTCTACAAAAAAAGCCCTGCCACCAATGAATTCCCCGGGACCGGTTGTCTCTTTCTAGGCTGGTGTTCCTGCCTCTTTTGGTCACGCCAGGTGGGTCAGCCGTGAGAAACGCCCAGAGTTCTGCCAGCCCCTTTGGGACCCTCCTTTCTCTCTAGCAGCCCTCCACGTGGCTCCCTGCCCTGTTATTAGCCCTCCCCCCCTTTTTTGGAAGTGCTGCCGTTGCTATGGAGATGCTGGTGCTGTTCATATGAATAAAAACCAGCCTTTCTCGTGTTCGTGTTCGGGAGCGCTGTTCCCGAGCGATGGGGGTGAAGGGAGTTAATTTTTGTTGGCAGAAACCACCACTGTGGGGGGGAAATAGGCCGCGGAGGATGCTGTGTCGGATTGGTGCCCCCTCCTCTGTTTCGGGGGAGGCCGGAAGACTTGGAGAAAGGCCCGGCCGGGAGGCAAAGTCGCCAAGGATTCGGAGGGTCGTTGTGCGGCTGGGAGCTGAGCCCAGCGATGCCATGACCGGGCTGCTAATGGGGTCTTTGGTAGGAGCCCAAAACAGTCCCAGGCATCGGCTTGATCCAGACCCTGCCCGCCAGTTTGGTGTAGTGGTTAAACGTGCGGACTCTAATCTGGGAGAACCGGGTTTGATTCCCCACTCCTCCACTTGCACCTGGCTGGATGACCTTGGGCAAGCCATAGTTCTGATAAGAGCTGTTCCTGAAAAAGAGCAGTTTCTGCCAAGAGCTCTCTCAGCCCCACCTACCTCACAGGGTGTCTGTTGTGGGGAGGGGAAGGGAAAGGAGTTTGTGAGCCGCTCTGAGACACCTTTGGGTAGTGAAGGGCGGGGTATAAATCCAATCTCTTCTTCTTCGTCTGAGAACTGAACGGAGGATTTCCCTTTAGATCAGCTCATGAGTTGGGAGACGTCAAGGGCCACCTGCAGAGAGGCCCGGTGGCCGAAGGGCATAATCTCTGGGGCCGAGAGTGGCCAAAGATCTCGCAAATAGGTTGAGAGGGCCAGTGTGGGCATGTCGTGTGGTAGGATGACAGGGGACAGAGATGGAGTCCTTGCCAACCTTCTTGCCGGCTCTGGGCTGTGAGCTCAATAGTGGTTCTTCTCGCTTTCTGTCTGGGCTTCGGCACTCAAAGCCTCTCTGGTAGTTGAGCGGCGGACGTTGCAGTGTTGGAAATGCGGTCAGGCGTCAGGGCGTCCCTGGGCTATGCCTCGTGTGGCACGGGGCTGGAGAAACGTGGCAACCCTCTACTGATCGATCACCTTTTGGTCCCACTGGGTATGTGACTGCTATCATGGTTAAGAGTGCGGACTCTAATCTGGGAGAGCCGGGTTTGATTCCCCACTCCTCCTCCCCCACATGCAGCCAGCTGGGTGACCTTGGGTCAGTCACAAGTTCTCTCAGAGCTGTTCTCTCAAGGGCAGTTTCTGTCAGAGCTCTCTC
The DNA here is from genome assembly GCF_001447785.1 of Gekko japonicus. NCBI lineage: Eukaryota > Metazoa > Chordata > Lepidosauria > Squamata > Gekkonidae > Gekko > Gekko japonicus. The sequence goes on from NW_015165905.1 coordinate 189,293, forward strand.
AGCCCCACCGACCGCACAGGATGTCTGTTGTGGGGAGGGGAAGGGAAAGGAGTTTGTAAACCACCCTGAGACACCTTCGGGTAGTGAAGGGCGGGGTATAAATCCAATCTCTTCTTCTTCTTTTACCTCACAGGGTGTCTGTGGTGGGGAGGGGAAGGGAAAGGAGTGTGTAAGCCGCTCTGAGACCCCTTTGGGTAGTGAAGGGCGGGGTATAAATCCAATCTCTTCTTCTTCTTTTACCTCACAGGATGTCTGTTGTGGGGAGGGGAAGGGAAAGGAGTTTGTCAGCCACCCTGAGACTCCTTCGGGTAGTGAAGGGCGGGGTATATAATCCAGTCTTCTCTTCTTCTCCTCCAGGCTATTCTTCCAACCACCCTGTGAGGTGTAACTGCAGGTCACCCAGCGAGCTCCGTGGCAGAGTGGGGATTCGAACATAGCTCTCCAGTATCATAGCCCAGCAGCACTCTGACTGTTTTGGGCTACTCAGAGAGAAGGCCCAGAAGTCCCATTTTGCAGCCTCCCCCTGTGACAATTGCAGCCCTCCTTGGCGTAACCAAGATCTGTGAAATGACTGACAGAGAGGGATGAGGAATTGTGGCTATGGTAATCCGTTACCGGTCAGCAGCGCCAAAGTAATCAAGGGATAATTATCCAGCCCGCTAATGCGTTAATTGGTCTCCAGTTGCCCATCCTCCAGAATCCATACATGTCGGGCTTCTGTTTTTCCTGCACCCCCCACCGAGGAGGGTTTCGGAGGCAGGCGTGCATGCGGCGAGCACGCCGATTAATGCGATTGCATTAGGGGGAGACTGGCTCCCTCTGAGCAATCTCTTTTTCCTCTGCAGATTATTCATTCCTGGCCCTCTCCGTTCCCTAGAAAGGGATGGCAATTAGAGAATTAACTCCCTGATTTAATTACTGACCCAGAGAGCCTCCACCATCGATCTTTGCCAAAGAACACGACTGGGGGTTCAGGTCTGAGTGGGTTCCCTTTGCCGGCCGCCTCCACTTCCTGCCGAACACGCCGGCGGCCTCTCGCCTCCGGCTGCCTTCGCAGCAGAAATGGGTCAGGGAGAAGGTTTTGGAGCAGTTTTGAGAGGAAAAAAAGGGGGGGAGAAAGCAACCAGAGATTTAATTATACGCGAGCTCCTGCTGTGAGGAATCCACCCGGCGTTTTCTCCACAGCCGGAGAGAGAATCTAAACAGGCCACAGAAACTGTTCAGACTGAATCACAGAATCACAGGGTTGGAAGGGGCCATCCAGATTGTCTAGGCCAACATCCTGCTCAATGCAGGACCAACCTAAAGCATCTCTGACAAGTATCCGTCCAGCCTCTTATTGGAAGCTGCCAGTGAAGGGGAGCTAACCGCCTCCCTAAGCAGCTGATTCCACCTTGGAACCACTCTGACCGTGAAAAAGTGTTTCCTAATATCCAGCCGATACCTTTCTACACGTAACTTAAACCCATTGCTTCGGGTTCTATCCTCTGCTGCCGTATGGAAGAGCTCCTTGCCCTCCTCCAAAGGACAGCCTTTCAGATATTCAACGAGAGCAATCAGGTCCCCTCAGTCTCCTCTTCTCCAGACTAAATATTCCCAGGGGCTTTAGCCTTTCCTCGCAGGGCTCAGTCTCCAGACCCCTGATCAGCCTCGTTGCTCTCTTCTGCACCCTCTCAATTTTGCCCACGTCCTTTCTGGAGTGAGGCCTCCAGAACTGCTCACAGGACTCCAGGTGTGGCCTGACCAAGGCAGTAGTATACAGAGGGGCTATGACCTCCTGCGATTTCAATGCTAAGGTGGCCAACTTCCTCACCGGCCTCTGCTCCTGTGCAGCCTCCTCTGGAGACCTCGGCAGGGGGTGATGCCAATTCCTGCTGATGAAGCCACCATCCATCAGGAGCCCAGGCAGGTCTCTGTCCTAGCCAGCTGGCCACCCCGCAAGGAGCTCCAGAGCTCACAGAAGACAGGGTCATTCTTAATACCCTGGAGCAGAGGACTTAGGCAACCTGTTTTGGGCACCCGCGTTGTATCGATGGAAAAGCTCTTCTGTGGCTCTTGCCAGGTCCATGCGACAATCTGCCCACCAACAGAGCTGCCTGCTCTGCTATTGGGGACTGGGGGTTGCCAGGTCCTCCCTGGATCAATGCTTCCTGCTGGATGACCTTGGGCAAGCCTGCCCCACTTTGGGTATTCAGTCTGCAGCCCTCCATGGACGCAATGGGCGTAGCCTGCAGTCTGTCCTGGGTGAACACCGAGACTCCTCTTGCTCTTCTCGGTATGCATCTCCCCCCCCATGCACCTCAGCAGGGATGCCATCCTCCAGGTGGGGCCTGGGGATCCCCCAGAATTACAGCCCATCTCCAGACTGCAGGGATCAGCTCCCCTGGAGAAAATGGCTGCTTTGGAAGGTGGACACTTGTGTAGGGCTGCCAAGTGGGGGCGGGTGGCGGGTAAACCCCCGCTTTGGAGGCCTGATTTCCGCCGCCGCGGAATCGGGCCCCGGGGGGAACTCCGCCCCCCGAAGCGTAGCATGGCTGCATCACCAGAGGTGACGCAACCACGCCGATCACATTGGGGGCGTGGCCCCGATCGTCGGAGGGAAAACTCTAT
>NW_015165905.1:192143-199699 GCF_001447785.1 Gekko japonicus
CGCTCCCCTGCTGGTATGAAGATTCGACCTGGCAACCCTAACTCTGTGGCATGGTACCCCACTGAGGTCCATGTCCTCCCCAGGCTCCATCCCCAAATCTCCAGGAATTTCCCAACCTGGACCTGGCAAACCTACCCCCTCCCGCGCCGGTGGCAACCCTAGCAGCTATGCATCTTGATTCAGACACAGTGCACAAAGGGAATAGATCCAGTGGGTCAGCCATGTTGGTCTGAAGCAGTACAACAGAGTTAGAGTCAGAGGTCGATTCGGGGGGATTGCGGGGGATCGCCGTTCCCACAGGTGAGGTGTGGGGGGCAGGGCACACGGCGAAGCCCTGTCCCCTGCCTCCGGCCCTCATTCAGCCAGGAGGAGGCAGGAGAAGAGGGAGGGTAAGTTGCTTCCTCCCTGCCTCTCCCCACCCCTGCCTGCCTGGGGCTAGGGAGGGCCTTGGCGGGGCCCCTAGCTCTTTTTCTACGAAACGACCCCTGGTTAGAGTCCAGTGGCCTCTTTAAGACCAACAAAGGTTTATTCAAGATCAAGGTCTTAAAGGTGCCATTGGACTCTAAATTTGTTGCGCAAAGGGAAGCAAGATTCCTTTGAGACCTGAAATATTTTAACAGATGCACGGAGGAGCTCCTGCAGGACGAGCTTGTGGTCCGGCTCAACACCTGGGCCTTCTGCCATCTGTGCTCTGGACCAGAGCCCCCGAAATGACAGCTCCTCCCTCCCACAGAGCCAGTTTGGTGTAGTGGTTAAGTGTAGGCAGACTCTAATCTGGGAGAACCGGGTTTGATTCCCCACTCCTCCGCTTGCAGCTGCTGTTTGACCTTGGGCAAGCCATAGTTCTGTCAGAGCTGTTCTCTCACGAGCAGTCCTCGAAATCTCTCTCAGCCCCACCTGCCTCACAGGGTGTCTGTTGTGGGGAGGGGAAGGAGCCTGTAAGCCGCTCTGAGACTCTGCGTGAAGGGCGGGGTATAAATCCAATCTCTTCTTCTTCATCTTCTTCTCTGCTACTGAGTGGACTCTAATCTGGGAGAACCAGGTTTGATTCCCCACTCCTCCATTTGCACCTGCTGGATGAACTTGGGCAAGCCATAGTTCTGATAAGAGCTGTTCTTGAAAAAGAGCAGTCTCTGTCAGAGCTCTCTCAGCCCCACCTACCTCCCAGGGTGTCTGTTGTGGGGAGGGGAAGGGAAAGGAGTTTGTAAGCCGCTCTGTGACTCCGAGTGAAGGGCCGGGTATAAACCCACTCTCTTCTCTTCTCACTTAGGGGTAGATGCATCTGCCCATGGCAACAAGATGGACAGAAGTGGGCCTTGCCCAGTGAGGAGGCCACACGCACCACCGACTGGAAGCCAGACATGGACCGGGCCTTCCCCTTTGGACTGAGGCACGTCACCCGTGAGCCCTCCTGTCTGTCAGAGGAGGCCGAATGAAGGTTTTCCTTTTGGCCTGGACTCCTGCATTGGATCGGTGAACGTAAAACCCGAGGCTTGGACCGTATCCCCTTCAATTGAGTTTTTAATTGTATAATGGCAGAAGGGGGGGGGAGACACCCTGTTTACTGCAGCCAGAACACAATGTTTTCAATCAGAAATGAAATGTTTTTAAACTTTTTCTTTTTAAATACCAAACGCCTTTCCGTGCAATGTGAGATTAAATGTTAAAACTGACATTTTGAGAGAGGAATTAATGTTTGGGGGCTGACATTTGGAAGGGAGGCAAAAAACGGCGCTTCGGAACGTCGGGTTTCTCGTTTCCCTCTTCTCCTAAAAAAGCCTGCAGCGGCCTCTCCCCATTGGCCCAGGGGCTCCGAGGGAGCCCTGGCTCTTCACCTCACTTTTCCATCTGTGAAATGGGAATAAAGAGCGGCTGTTCCTCACACTGTGCTCCCCCCTTCATCCTATGCCTACAGAGCTGTTGCGGCCTAGGGTTGCCATCTCCGGCTTGGGTAATCCCTGGAGGTTTGGGGGTCGAACCTGGGGAGGATGGATTTGTGGAGGGGAAGGAGAATTGGGGGGAGAATTGGGGGAGAATGCCATAGAACTGGGGGAGAATGCCATAGAATTGGGGGAGAATGCCATAGAACTGGGGGAGAATGCCATAGAATTGGGGGAGAATGCCATAGAACCCACCCCACAAAGCAGCCATTTCCTCCAGGGGAACTGATCTCTGTAATCTGGAGATCAGTTGTAATGCTAGATCTTCAGACCCCTCTTGGAGGCTGGCAACCCGGTGTTGCACCCAAATTTCCCCAGCTGCTAGCAGTTGGCCTCCAGCGTCTATGTGTGATTCTGGTGTGGTCACTATAGCTTTCCCCTCCCTTTCCCCCGGGGGTTGGGGTTCGTTTGGCCTCTGGCCCATTTTGATGGGTTCTTCTCTGTTTTCCTTGGCTGGAGGGATCAACAGATGTACTCCAGTCGAGTCGACCAATCCTTCACAGCTACCCTGTCGCTGGACGCGGCCTCTGCGCTTCTCTCTCACTTTTCACCCAGAGAGGCAGGCTGTGATGGGTGGTAATGATAATCATTATCATACGGCATCGTGTGTATAATAGCCAGGAGATCCTAAGATTGTCTGGCAACCCAAAGTTCTAGCCCTTCTATCGTTATGCACCACTAGGTGGCAAGCTAGACTTGTTTTTAAGGCAAGAGACATTTCAGAGTTGGTTTGCCATTGCCTGCCTCTGTATTACAACCCTGGTATTCCTTGGAGATCTCCCATCCAAATAATATCCACAGCCGACCCTGCTTAGCTTCCAAGAGCTGACAAGATTGGGCTATCCAGGGCAGGGTGGTGATGGGCGGTGACTAAGTTGTACCCCCATCCATCCATCCATCCACCCACCCACACAGGGGATCCAACACGTTTCCATCCCCCCCCCTCCTTTGCTTTCCAGGAGCTTGTTCCTGGGACAGGAGCAACTGAATAGGAGGGCCCAGGGCAGAGCTTGGTCTTTTAACAAGCCCCCCACTCCCTCTGGCCTGGCCGTGGACTGGGGAGTGCATAAGAACAGAAGAGAAGCCAATGTTGGATCAGACCAATGGCCCATCCAACACTCTGGGTCACAGAGTGGCTAAAGATACCAGGTGCCATCAGGAGGTCCAGCAGCGGGGCCAGGACACTAGAAGCCCTCCCACTGTTGCCCCCCCCCCACACCAAGAATACAGAGCATCCCTTGCCCCAGACCCAGAGTTCCTATCTATACCTTGTGGCTAATAGCCATTGATGGACCTCTGCTCCAGATGTTTCTACAATTCCCTCTTGAAGCCGTCCATGCTTGTAACCGCCACCACCTCCTGTGGCAGTGAATTCCATGTGTTAATCCCTCTTTGGGTGAAGAAGGACTTCCTTTTATCCGTTCTAACTCGACTGCTCAGCAATCTCATTGAGTGCCCACAAGTTCTTGTATTGTGAGAAAGGGAGAAAGGACTTCTCTACCTGCTCTATCCCATGCATAATCTTGTAAACCTTGGATCATGTCACCCCTCAGCCGTCGTTTCTCCAAGCTAAAGAGCCCCAAGCGCTTTAACCTTTCTTCACAGGGAAAGTGTTCCAACCCTTTTATCATCCTAGTTGCCCTTTTCTGCACTTTTCCCAATGCTATAATATCCTTTTTGAGGTGTGGCGACCAGAACTGTACAACAGCCCCTCTTCCTCCCCTACATACATTGGCTCCACTTGGCAGATCACTGGGACAAGAAGAGACGCAATCTGTTGGGTTCAAACTCTCTCTCCTCCCACTCAGCCAAGCTGAGCTGTCGAGAGATTCCTGGTGGGGCAGAGAGGGCCTCCCCCCCCACTTCATCCTGAGCTCTGCTTCTGGCAGATGGTGTGTGTCTCTGTGCGTGGGGGTCATCCGAAGGCCTTTGAACCCAGTCCCAGGTCTTTCACCTTTCCTGGTAAAAATAATATCTTCAAAGGGCTGTGTTGTTTTTTTTAACAAACAGGCAGATTTTGGCTTGGATGTCTTCCCGGCCAGCTGCTAACAGTGCAGAAATCAGTTCTGGGAGTTTTCCAGGCCTGGAAGGAATAAGGCCCAGCACCCGTCTGCGGCTCAAGCAAGAGATGGGGTGCGTGTCAATGCTCCCTCTAAGCTGTGGAGTCCTGTGAGCAAAGATTCTGCTTTGTGAGCTCCTGGCATTAAAGCTGTGAGCGAGCGATTTGGCCGCTGCATAAACTGTAGTTGGCTCTGGACCCATCCTTCCTGAGCTCAGACAAGAATGTGTGAGCCGGAGGCTAAAAAAACTGCGCTAGCTCACACTAACTCAGCTTAGAGGGAACCCTGCCCAGCACCAATGCTCCCTCTAAGCTGTGGAGTCTTGTGAGCAGAAATTCTACTTTGTGAGCTTACTGGCATTAAAGCCGTGAGCGGGCGATTTGGCTGCTGCATAAATTAGTTTGCTCTGGAGCCCTCATAAGAACATAAGAGATGCCAATGTTGGATCAGGCCAAAGGCCCATCTAGTCCAACACTCTGTATCACACAGTGGCCAGAAATACCAGGTGCCATCAGGAGGTCCACCAGTGGGGCCAGGACATTAGAAGCCCTCCCACTGTTGACCCCCCCCAAGCACCAAGATGACAGAGCATCACTTGCCCCAGAGCCCCTATCTATGCCTTGTGGCCAATGTTCCCTCTAAGCTGTGGAGTCCTGTGAGCAAAAATTCTACTTTGTGAGCTACTGGCATTAAAGTTGTGAGCAGGTGATTTGGCTACTGCATAAATTGGTTTGCTCTGGAGCCAGCCTTCCTGAGCGAAGACAAAAATGTGTGAGCCAGAGGCTCAAAAACCGTGAGCTAGCTCACACAGCTTAGAGGGAACACTGTTTGTGGCTAAGAGCCACTGATGGACCTCTGCTCCACATGCTTATCTAATTCCCTTTTGAAGCTGTCCATGCTTGTAGCCGCCACCACTTCCTGTGGCAGTAAGTTCCAAGTGTTAATTCCCTCCTCCTGGAGCTGAGAAAAAAATGTGTGAGCCAGAGGCTAAAAAACCGCGAGCTAGCTCGCACTAACTCAGCTTAGAGGGAACACTACCCAGCACCCATCTGCACTCAAGCAAGAGGCTGCAAAATACCGTGTCTGTGTGTGTGTGTGCCACGTCAACATTTGACAGCTTTTCCAAGTATGATCTTGGGGACTGCCTTTTCAACCACGGAGAAAAACGTGAACGCGTGAAGCTGCCTTCAGGGTCTCAGGCGGAGGTCTTTCCCGTCACCTCCTGCCTGGTCCTTTTAACCAGGGATGCCGGGGAGGCCTTTTGCACACCAAGCAGGGGCCCTGTCCAAGCTGGGCCTTGCAGCAGAACTTCCAGGGCTCTTTTTGTAGCAGGAACTCCTTTGCATATTAGGCGACACCCCCCCCTAATGTAGCCAATCCTGGTTTAGGAGGAACTCCTTTGCATATTAGGCAAACCTCCCCCCCCTAATGTAGCCAATCCTCCAAGAGCTTACAGAGCTCTTCTTACAGGGGCTACTGTAAGCTCTTGGAGGATTGGCTACATGAGGGGTGTGTCACCTAATATGCAGAGGAGTCCCTGCTACAAAAAGAGCCCTCCCTCGCCTTCCTGCGCCCACTCAGGTATGACGGGGAAACCAACCGGGTCTGCTTTCCGCACCACCGGCTTGCTCGCTCCAGCCTTAGTCAACCTGTGAATGAGTCTCCGATGCGCACGCGTGCCGACTCCCCTGGAAAGAGATTGCCTTCAGGCTGACATGGGGGTGAAGTGCCGGTTTTTGTCTGGGAAGATATGTGGAGGCCTCCATTCACACCTGCGAGTCACGGCTGGAGGCTGGAGCCGTCGAGTGGCAATTGCATTTGCTGGCGAAATGATTCACTCACAACACTGGTTTCCAGATGCTTCTGCAACCTCCCCCCCACAGTAGAGACAACACTGGCCACGTACCCATTGTGCCGTCAATCAGCTTTTTACATGCATCATGGATATGGCTTTCTTTTAATTTGCAAAGTGAGCGTCCTCCGTCCACCGCGCCCCCCCCCCAATTTATTTTCAAAATCTCTATTTCAGCCCCGTCCTATTAAACCACGCTGTAAAATTCCTCAAGCAGGGTGCTGAAGGTCGCACGCTGATTGGAGTGGGCCGTAAGTGCCGTGTCAGCTCCGGTACTCTTCCGCCTACACTGGATCCCAATTTGCTTCTGGGCTCAGCTCGATTCCTGGATCTAGTGGCTTCTTTCGCACCCGCAACTTTGTCCCCCAAAGCAGCCAACATCCTTTCCCTCTCCTCCATTTTATCCTCACGACATCCCTGGGAGGCAGGTTTGGCTGAGAGGCTGTGTGACGGGCCCAGGGTCACCCAGCGAGCTTCCATGCCAGAGTGGGGATTCACTCTTTGGTGTCGTGGTTAAGTGTGCAGACTCTAATCTGGGAGAACCGGGTTTGATTCCCGGCGCCTCCACTCGCAGATGCTGGATGACCCTGGGCAAGCCATAGTTCTGTCAGAGCTGTTCTCTCACAAGCAGTCCTCGAAAGCTCCCTCAGCCCCACCTGCCTCACAGGGTGTCTGTTGCGGGGAGAGGGAAAGGAGCCTGTAAGCCGCTCTGAGACTCTGCGTGAAGGGCGGGGTATAAATCCAATCTCCTCTTCTTCATCTTCTTCTCTGCTACTGAGTGGACTCTAATCTGGGAGAACCGGGTTTGATTCCCCACTCCTCCACTTGCACCTGCTGATGTGACCTTGGGCAAGCCATAGTTCTGATAAGAGCTGTCCTTGAAAAAGAGCAGTTTCTGTCAGAGCTCTCTCAGCCCCACCCACCTCACAGGGTGTCTGTTGTGGTGAGGGGAAGGGAAAGGAGTTTGTAAGCCGTTCTGAGTGAAGGGCGGGGTATAAATCCAATCTCCTCCTCCTTCTCTTTTTTTCCTCCTCCTCCTCCTCCTCAGGCCAACTGGTTCAGGGGGCTGTTACAGACCTCTAAAGCCCCATAGAGCTTGGGACCAGCACACTGCAAGGACCACCTTTGCCTGTATCAACCTACCCACCTGCAACGGTCATTTCTGGGAGGTGTTCTTTGGGTGCCTCCCCCACCCGAAAGGGCATTCTCTTCTCAATCCTGGCAGCAAAATTACGGCATTCCCGTCCCAGGGAGATCCATCTTCCCGCCTCCTCCACGATTCTACCAGCAGCTGGAGACTTTTCCGTCTTGTTCCTCTCAGGGACCCATTCACGTCTTTTGTTTTGTTTTTGGGCATTGTTTTAGGTGCGTGCGGATTTTTTAAAGCCTATTTTAAAGTTTTGATTGTTGGCCACCCCGGGGGACTCTAAGCTGGGCGGAAAGGCATCATAAAAATGTTTCAGTTTTTAAAAATAGACATATTACAAGATGCTGTAAAACAGGGCAGGAGAGTGCTAGATGGTGAAGAGTGCAGTATTCCAAGGGAAGCGGTGGGGGACCCCGGACCCCGGCAGCCAAGAGGCTAGATGAAGAAATCCTCACTCTGGTGCCCGGGCCTCAATGCCACTGGGGGGGGGGAGAGAAGAAGAGGAGGAGGAGGAGGAGGAGATTGGATTTATCCCCTGCCCTTCACTACCTGAAGGA
>NW_015165905.1:200070-200705 GCF_001447785.1 Gekko japonicus
GACTGTCCTTGAGAGAACAGCTCTGATAGAACTATGGCTTGTCCAAGGTCATCCAGCAGCTGCATATGGAAGAGTGGGGAATCAAACCCGGTCATTCCAGATTAGAGTCCGTGGCCCTAACCACCACACCAAACTGGAGAGGGCCAGTCTCTGAACGAGGCCCCTTTCGGAGGCACCGAGCAGCGCAATCTCGCACGTGGGAGCCCCCCTTCTTAGGCCCATTTTACAGGGGGAGGCAGGGAGGGGCGGTGCCAGGGAGGGAGAGGAAGAGGAGCGCTTGGGTCTGGCAGGGCCTAATGAAAAGCCCTGCTCTCTTCCTCTTGGCATCCCGCCTGGGGCTCTGAAAACATTTTGGAGATAGTATTCCTGTATAAGCCAGGCAGCCTTTTGGTTCTGTGCTCAGGGTCAGAAAGGGGATTTTGGGGGTGGTGGTGGTGGGATAGTTCAGACCTCTCTGCCCAGTCTGGCTCTTTGGACGCTGAATTCCTCCAAAATGCAGCAAGGCACCCCAATTGCCAGCGATGGGGTGGAGGGGCTGGGGGGGGGAGAGACCAGTTTCCCAAGAAATCCAGTAGCTGCAAATCCGTTTTGTGTGTGTGGGGGGGGAGCGGTCGGGGGACAGACGCAGGGCTGGA
>NW_015165905.1:201944-204666 GCF_001447785.1 Gekko japonicus
CCTTCCCCGCCCCGCCGGCCCCCCCCCCCCCCCAGCCGGCTGCTTTTATGGCCCCACTGCAGCAGAAGCCCCTTCCCCCCAGCACCCGGGCCTCGTGTCTGCTCGCTTCACCGCCCGGTGCTGTGGGACCCACAATCGCCTGCCTGGCAGGGGTGAAGTCCCAGGTGTCCCTCTTGCCCTGGCCCAGAGCCCCCCCCAACCCCCTTCTCTGCTTCCCCACCCCCAGGAGGGAACCTCTGGAACTGGCCTGCTCAAGGGGGAGGGGAAAGGACATCATGGGAGACAGGCCTCCCCAGGCCTGGCCTCTGGAACCTGCCTGCAAGGGGGGGGGAAGCGAAATCAGAAAAGAGAGGGGTGTCACTGAGCATGAGCTGAGGACGCCTCTCTTTCTCCCCTGAGCAACTGCAGTTAGCCTGGTCTCCTCCTCCTTTGAATTGCTTCCCCCTCACCCCCCACCCAGTCCCGCTGCTGCCACCACCCACCCAGGTGCTGCTGAATTGACCAAAGGAGGGCACACACTTTGGAAATCTCTCAAGGTGGAAGAGCTCAGTGCCCCCTCCAGCATGGGGTCTGCCATTCTGGGCAAGGGGCCCAGTGGGCGTCAGGGGCCCTTCAGCCCCCTCCTCCCGCTCCTACCCACCCCTGTCTGACAGCCCCAGCAAGAAAGCAAAGCAGAGGCCTGTTGCGGGCCCCTTTCTGAGATGTGCGCCTTCTTGGGTGGGGGGCTATCTCCCCCCCCCCCAAGGAAGGGTTTCGCCTCTTTGCAGCACCGCAGTGGTGGTGGTGGTGGTGGTGGGGTTTTGTTTGCACCCTTTTGTCATCTCCCCACGGGCATCCTTTCTAACTGATGTGCTGGCGCTAGGAAAATGGGGTGCGGTGGTCTGATCTGGGTGGGTGGGGTGGGGTCTGGTGTGATGGGGGAGGGGCAGAAACGTGGCTGGGGAGGAGAGAGACCTGACGGCCCCGTGTCTTTTCCCACTTTTTTTTGCAGGGGCTTCGGGAAGCAAGGGTTCCAGTGTCAAGGTGAGTTCCGGCCTTCGTGTTCCCGGAAGGGCTGCGTTTGGGGCCAGTTTGGCTCCAGAGCCTCTTTTTCCCATGCGGCTGCTCAGTCCCAGAGGAGAGGAAGGAAGAAGGGGAGGCTGTGTCTCACCCCCCCCCCATCTAGGGTTAGGCAAGACCTCTGATGTGAAGCAGGGCTCCCCTTCCAGCCTTGTGGTTGTCGCTGCCTGCCCCTGGAGCTATGGTTTGAGGAGGGCTGTTCAAGCCTCTCCATCACCCCCTGGTCTTGTTGCAGCATCCTACACCCTGCCTGTGGGTTGCCGCCTCTGGAAAGGCAGGCACCCGTGCCCAGATACCCCTCTGGACCAGCTGTCTTTTTGCCCACTGAATGCCCACTAGCCCTGGCACCTGTTTGGAGTGTGTTTATTCGACTCGGGGAGGGCAGACGGGGGGGGTGTGTCCTTCCTCTCCCCGCCCGGAGATAGGCCTCGCTGCCCCGCAGTGTGTTTACTCCACGCGTGCTCTCGAGCAGTGGGGAGGAACCAGAAAAGTCCCCCCCCCCAAGTCTCTCGCTTCCTCCCCCCACACACAGTTCAGTTAGAGAGCTGGCTGACTGATACCGAGGCCAGCCAGGATGTGGGGGTGGGTTCGGCCCGGGCTCAAGGGGGAAGTGAGTGACGGGGGACTGATAATCCAGCTCGAGTGAGCGCAGGCCTTCCTTTTCAGACTGGGAGGGGGGCCCTGTTTGTAGAAGCTTTTGGTGGCCTCCTTGTGAAGGAAGTCGGTGGTGAGGAGGAAGAGGTCCGACTTGAAGGCGAAAGGGCCCCAGAGACAAACAGGGGGAATTGTTCTGGGCTATCTCCTTTCAAAAGAGAGGCTCCCGGGCCAGTGTTCCCTCTAAGCTGAGTTAGTGTGAGCCAGTTCACCGTTTTTTAGCCTCCGGCTCACACATTTTTGTCTCAGCTCGGGAAGGAGGGCTCCAGAGCAAGCTGATTTATGCAGTAGCCAAATTGCTGGCTTACAACTTTAATGCCAGTAAGCTCACGAAGTAGAATTTTTGCTCACAAGAACCCACAGCTTAGAGGGAACATTGCGAGTCCCGGCTTCTTCCTTGCTGTCCCCTGGGCTTCTCCGACAGAGGCGTAGAGGGCGAGATCGGAAAGGGGGTTCTCTCGCATTCTCAGAGTTGCACAACGCAGAGCATTGGCCTTTGGTTGCTTCTGCGAGTGGTAGAGGCAGTCGGGGGCTGGTAGTGTAGGCTTTCGGCCATCACAGGGATCTTTGTCTGAACCACAACTCTGTTGATAACGCAGGATTGAGCTGGGGATCGTGGGAATTCCCCCTCCTTCCCAGTTTTCCCAGCACAAACGTCGTGTCTGAAATGGGGATTCTAATCTGCGTTAAGAATTGCAAAGACAGAGTCATGACGTGGTTGGATTCACATGACCCGGAGCATGCGGGACCCCCCCCCCCCAATATTCATTCATCAAATATTAGTGCGGGGAGGGGCAGATGCAACAGGCCAAAGATGGAAGACAGGTTGGTGTGATGCCTAATTGATAGTTGCTGCTGCCGTCTGATGGTTTCACTTTGGCAGAGATGGTTGCCAGTGTAGAATATGTTGCTTGTGGACAATTTGGAAACCCCCCTTTAGCTCTCAGTTCGAGGGGAGTGGGGGACTTGGCGTACTTGGCCTGACTGCCACAAGAACCTCCCCCCCCCC
>NW_015165905.1:205002-214463 GCF_001447785.1 Gekko japonicus
GAATGCCGATTCTCTGTTGACGTCGGGGGATTTCCTTCTCCAGCCCTCCTCGAGTATCGGGTTTTGTGTGGATTTGGTCCATCGCTGCTGTGTGAGTTGGGTGTGTATGTGCCAGGCCTGCCTGTCGATGGGGTTGAAGAGACCCAAGTTCTGCGGCATTAGGTAAAGGTTTCCCTTGCTCAAAGGCCAGTCAAATCTGACCCTAGAGGTGCGGTGCTCATCTCCGTTTCCTAGCTGGAGAGTCAGCACTGTCCGAAGACGTTTCCATGGCCATGAGGCTGGCGTGACTAGAGGCCGAGGCGCACGGAACACGGTTACCTTCCCACCGAAGTGGTCCCTATTTATCTACTTGCAGTTTCTTGCTTTCAAACTGCTAGTTTGGCAGGAGCTGGGGCCAGAGATGGGAGCTCACTCCGTCATGCGGCACTTGGGTCTCGAACTGCCGAACTACTGACCTTCTGGTCTGCAGCTCAGCGTCTTAACCGCTTGAGCCACTGCAGCGTTAACACCTCCCCCCCCCTCAATTAATTGGCAGGGAGACCATCTGTGATTGTTCCTTTAGAACGATGGTCTCTCTGGCCAGGGGCTGGATGTGGCCAAACGCAACACATCTCTTGAACTTGAGGTTTGCCGGGGGGGGGGGATTAAGAGCATGAGTGGTGTGTAGGTGGGGGGCTGGATCCTCCTGGGTGCCCCATTTCTGGCATCAAGACCCAGCTGGGAGGAAAGGGTCCAGGATGGAGGCTGGTGTAGGGAGGTCCACCAAGACTGGGTAAGCACTGAAGATGGTTCGCTTTGAAAACCTCCTGCAGTAATCCTCATTGGTGTAGGTGTAGGTAAAGGTAAAGGTTCCCTTGCTCGAAAGCCAGTCGAATCCGACTCTAGGGTTGCGGTGTTCATCTCCATTTCAAAGCCGAAGAGCCAGCGCTGTCCGAAGACGTTTCCGTGGTCATGTGGCCGGCATGACTAAACACCAAGGCGCACGGAGCGCTTTTACCTTCCCACTGAAGTAGTACCTGTTTATCTGCTTGCAATGTCTTGCTTTCAAACTGCTAGGTTGGCAGGAGCTGGAACTAGAGACAGGAGCTCACTCCGTCCTGCGGCACACTCGGGTCTCGAACTGCTGAACTACCGACCTTCCACAGCCTGCAGTTCAGCGTCTTAACCACTTGAGCCACCGCAGCATTTAAAAGGCAGCTTCCCGCCCACGCCGTCTAGCTTTGTCCTGCAGGACTATTTTTTTTAAATCTAGTTTGAGAGGGCCCCTGGCTCTGGGGTGAAAGGCAGGGTTGGTGTAGCCAAGGTCCATTTCCAGGACTGCAGATAGTCGAGTGGGACAAGGATTCTTTCCTGTTTCAGAGCTCAGGAGAGACAAAGGTCACCTGGCTCCTTCTGCCCCTGCATTTGCCACTTGCTTGCTGGTGCAGCCTCGGTTTGCCTTGGGGCTGTGCAAGGAAGGCAGCTCAGGAGTTTAACCCTTCATCCTCCACTCTGGCTGGCTGTTTGAAACTGAGCTCCCAGTTCGGTGTAGTGGTTAAGTGTGTGGACTCTAATCTGGGAGAACCGGGTTTGGTTCCCCACTCCTCCACTCGCAGCTGCTGGATGACCTTGGGCAAGCCATAGTTCTCTCAGAGCTGTCGTTGAAAGAGCTCTCTGAGACCCGCCTACCTCACAGGGTGTCTGTTGTGGGGAAGGGAAGGGAAAGGAGTTTGTAAGCTACTCTGAGATGCCAAGTGAAGGGCGGGGTATAAATCCGGTCTCCTCCTTCCCTCCTCTTTTGTTGTTTAGCTTGGAAAGACATCTCCTATAACAACAGATGTTTAACAGCAGAGGTTTTCCGGTAGTGAGAACAGACAGAGGTGGAGCTAGGTTACTAAAGGGTTTGGCTTCATCTTCAAGAGTAAAATGGTGTTGGGTCTTACAAGTTGAAAACACTCAGTATATCTGGGGTTAAATGTTTGTTTATGTTACTCACAGGAAGTCACATGTTTCTCATGCAACCAGTGTTCTTTAGACGTAGGAATGCCCGGGAATTTTCTCCCTGATCTAGGGATTTGATTGGGACTAAAGTGTCAAGGTGTATTACCATTTTATGGCTTCTCTTCCCGTCTTTGTTTTGGTGTTCTGAAGAAGAAGAAGAGCAGCCATAATCTCTCTTCTAGTTTTGTCTTTGTAGAGTAAGGATGTAGCCGATTTAGCTCTGTTGTTATTTTCATCCCAGTTACCCTTCCCCATGCTAGAATGTAGTAAAACCTTTATATTTTAATCACACATGGACTCTCAGTCTGAATTATTTTACTCTGGCTCTGCTGGATTATCTTATCTCTGCTAAATACCATTTTTTTTCAATATCTCACTATCACCCAACAAATGGGCCTCTGCGTTAGTGAATCACTGCAAAGACAACAAACCCCTTGCTTGAAAAGGTAACCACTGCAACAATTGCCCTTGAAAGACCCTGATTTTTAACAATTTTTGCTGGGTGGCTCTGAAATCTGAGTCGAGGAAGGATTAGGCCCCACAGACAGGGGTCTGAATCCTCTTTACCACCTGAAGGGTCTGTCTTCTCCAGCATCTGACTTCCAGCAACGGCGCAGAGATGTTTCCGGGCCACCTCCAAGTAGGACACGCTAAAGGGCCAGAGAGGTTCCCGTAGTTATCACAGTGAAGAGGCCGCAACCAGGCCGAATCCTTTCAAAAGCCCTGAGGCAGGTGGTGGAAGGCTGAGGCGGTACTTTGGACTTCACTGCTTCAGACAGCAAGTGAAGGATCCCGTGCTGGAGCGCTCTTCTGTGTTAAGACTCCCTGCAGCTAGAAAACGAGTGCGGCAAGCAATGTGGGGGTGGGGTCGAAGTTTCCTCCCTGTGGTGCTAGATTTCTGTTTGCTGAGACTTGTATATGTGTGCGAGTGTGTGAGAGAGTACATTCAGAGCTGTAATCTCCCACCAAGACTCTGAAGTGGCATATTCCGTTTGGCCCTCCCCTGCCGTTCGCCTCGACCCGGGTTTGCTCCGTCAGTCTTGCTGGGAATCTTGAGCACCTGACGGGGATATTTCTTCCCTCCCTCCCCCCACGCTTGTGGAATCTTAAAAGGAGCCTCACAGCTTGAAAGAACTGGGACCAGTTCCCGTTTTTTGGGAGAAAGGCCTCCCTGGTGTCCATGATGTGCCAGTTGTTGGGTGATAGTGAGATATTGAAAAATTGGTACTTAGCAGAGATAAAATAGTCCAGCAGAGCCAGAGTAAAATAATTCAGACTGAGAGTCCATGTGTGATTAAAATATAAAGTTTTTAATAAATTCTAGCATGGGGAAGGGTAACTGGGATGAAAATAACCACAGAGTATAATCGGCCACCTCCTTACTCTACAAAGACAAAACTAGAAGAGAGAGAATGGCTGCTCTTCTTCTCCTTGAGAACACCAAACACAAAGACGGGAAGAGAAGCCATAAAATGATAATACACCTTGACACTTTAGTCCCAATCAAATCCCTAGATCAGGGAGAAAATTCCCCGGGCTTTCTACAGCTAAAGAACATTGGTTACATGAGAAACATGTGACTTCCTGTGAGTAACATAAACAAACATTTAACCGCAGATATACTGAGTGTTTTCAACTTGTAATACCCAACACCAGTTCTCCGTCGCAGCTTTGCTCTGTTTCTCCCGAATGGTTTGGGGTGAGGTTTGTGCCAGCGGCGTGCCGACCTGGACCCATTCAGAGTTCTGTCTTGTCTTTCTTTCTCGTCAGCCGCTGTGCAAACAAGACGCCGGACCAGACGGGCCTTTGGTCTGATCCGGCAGGGCTCAACTGAGGCTCTCTCTTGAAATGCCTTCTGCCTGCCACTGTGGCACCGCCCCTGCGTGGTCCACTGAGTGGAGCGGCCTTAAAATTTGGCCTTGGTTAAAGCTGAAGAAGGAGCTGCGGTGGCTCAAGTGGTTAAGACGCTGAACTGCAGGCTGTGGAAGGTCGGTAGTTCAGCAGTTCGAGACCCGGGTGCCGCATGACGGAGTGAGCGCCTGTCTCTAGTTCCAGCTCCTGCCAACCTAGCAGTTCGAAAGCAAGAAATTGCAAGTAGATAAAATAGGTACCGCTTCGCTGGGAAGGTAACAGCGTTCCGTGCGCCTTGGTGTCTAGTCATGCCGGCCACATGACCACGGAAACGTTGTCGGACAGCGCTGGCTCTTCGGCTTGGAAACGGAGATGAGCACCGCAACCCTAGAGTCGGATTTGACTGGCTTTCGAGCAAGGGAGACCTTTACCTTTAAAGCTGAAGAGCCATCAGGTGAGCTCCTGGGCTGAAGCTGCTTTGCGCGTAGGCTTTATGATGAAAGAAGCGTCGCCCCTCAAACATAAAGGACGGTCCCAGAGGGCCGGAACTAGTTTGCTCGCACGACTGTGGATGTCGGGCGACAGCCGTAACAGCTGGCGTGCGCGTGAGAGCTTGGAAAGGGCTTCGCGTACATTACGTGGCTGTGATTCTTACAACAGCCCTGCGAGGGAGAGGCTAGGAAAAGACCGGGGGGGGCTGAGAGAGGCTTCGGACCAACGTATCTACGGGACCATCTCCTCCGGTATGTCCCCGGGAGAGCTTTATACTCTTCGAATAACAACTTGCTGGTGATCCCCCGGACCCAGGGATGTCCGGGTGTCCTCAACCAGGGCCGAGGCCTTCTCAGTCGTGGCCCCGACCTGATGGAACTCTCTGCCAAGTGACGTCAGGGCCCTGCGGGATCTGATGCAATTCTGCACAGTCTGTAAGGCGGAGATATTCTTCCAGGCTTTGGTTGAGGGCAGCGCCAGTTACCTCATTGGCTGGCCCCCTTCCTCCCCCCCCCCCGCCGGAGGAGGAGGAGATTGGGTGTATACCCCGCCCTTCACTCAGAGTCTCAGAGCGGCTCACAAACCCCTTTCCCTTCCCCTCCCCACAACAGACACCCTGTGAGGCAGGTGGGTCTGAGAGAGCTCTTTCAAGGACTGCCCTTGAGAGAACAGCTCTGGCAGAACGACGGCTTGCCCAAGGTCATCCAGCAGCTGCAAGTGGAGGAGTGGGGGACTCAAACCCGGTTCTCCCAGATTAGAGTCCGCGCTCTTAAACCCCTACACCAAACGCTGAGTTCCTTTTCCCCCTGCCCAGAAAAGGGACCGGTAGTCCGGAATGGGGACAAATAATATTATAGGGAAACTGCCATCTTGGGTCTTTTATTCTGTGCTGTAATCCTTATGAAATATATTGAATTTCAATGTTTTTTGTGTATTTTATGGCGTCATGCCTTGCACGTTGCCCAGAGCCCGGCATAAGCTGGGATAGGGCGATTAATAAACCATCATCATCAAAGGGAGTGCAAGGCCGACCAACACTGATTCATCACTGGGTCCCTTAGCCCCTCCTAGCTCTCTTCCCTTGGAGATGTGTGTTGAAAGGTGGGCATGACTCACTCAGGCAGCCTGGTGCAGGTGCAGGTGGTTTGTCCAAATGCACTCTGGGAGGACAATCCATGTTGGCTGGGCCAGGTCTGCAAGCCTCCCCTGGACTCTGCAGCGCAAAGGAGACTGGGCCAGCGGCCGAGGCTGGAACGGGGAACTGCTGGACAGCTCCGAAGTTCTTGGCTGCCCCCTTGCCAAGAGAGCAAGCTCCCTCTTCTCTGCTGTGGCCTGCCTGTCTTCTCCTTCCTTGTATCTTCTCCCCTTAAAGCCAGCAGACAGGAATACGTATTTATACGTTGCCTCTCCGGAGACTTGCTAAAGGCAGTTCGCACACTAAAAAAACAACAGAATGGAATCACCAGAACAACGACGCAAGACTGATCAGTGGTAAAACCAGCCAGAACAACCAGCCCACGGGCAGAACGATCGCCTTAAAATGACACCCGAAACTATTAGGTGCACTGCAAAAAGATGCTAAATATTAATTGGTTCTTCTATGAATAAGAGCTCTTCCTTGACGTTTATACGTTGTTCTCACTAACTGACGATCCATGTTCAGGTTTTTGTTCTCCTGGGCTCACCTTGTTGTTCGTATCGTAATGTACACGATAAACCTACCCGTTGTAAGAGTATTGCAGAAATACTATTTGTAATTAATATTGGGAACTCACAATACCTAGCGTCTTATCGCAGTGTTTCTTAACAGTTTTAAAAATGACATCCGACTGCCTAAAAAGAAGTCCAGAAAGCGGGCTGGGAGTGGACCGTGGGGGTGATGGGAAGAATGGTCGAGTTGTAGCCAACTGGTGGCCACCAATGCTCCCTCTAAGCTGTGGAGTCTTGTGAGCAAAAATTCTACTTTGCGAACTACTGGCATTAAAGTTGTGAGCGAGCGATTGGGCGACTGCATAAATTAGTTGGCTCTGGAGCCCTCCTTCCTGAGCGGAGACAAAAATGTGCGAGCCGGAGGCTAAAAAACTGTGAGCTAGCTCACACTAACTCAGCTTAGAGGGAACACTGGTGGCCACCCTGTAGGGTTTTGGAGGCGAGCGACATTCAGAGGTGGGTTGCCGTTGCCTGCCTCTGTGTAGGAAGCCTGGGCTTCCTGGCTGGTCTCCCATCCCAATACTAACCCGGTCTGACTCTGCTTAGAAGAAGAAGAAGACGAGATTGGATTTCTGCCCTGCCCTTCCCCCCTCAGAGTGGCTTATAATCTCCTTTCCCTTCCCCTCCCCACAACAGACACCCTGGGAGGTAGGTGGGGCTGAGAGAGCTCTGAGAGAACTGTGACTGGCCCAAGGTCACACCAGCGACTGCATGTGGAGGAGTCCACTAAGTGGCTGAGAAGGAGATTGGATTCATACCCTGCCCTACACTCGGAATCTCAGAGCGGCTTCCAGTCTCCTTTCCCTTCCCCTCCCCACAACAGACACCCTGGGAGCTAGGTGGGGCTGAGAGAGCTCTTTCGAGAACTGCCCTTGAGAGAACAGCTCTGAGAGAACTCGTGACTGGCTCAGGGTCTCACCAGCAGCTGCATGTGGAGGACGAGTGGTGAATCAAACCCGGTTCTCCCAGATTAGAATCCACGCTCCTAACCACGACACCTAACCGCTACATCAAACTTAGCTACTGAAAAAAGGGGAGGGGCAGTCTGCGCAGAGGGGAGAGAGAGAGAGAGAGAGAGAGAGAGAGAGAGAGAGAGAGAGAGAGAGAGAGAGAGAGAGAGATATGGCTCTCCTCCCTCCATCCTCCCTCCCCACCGACTGACTCTCCAGCTCCTCTGAGAGGCGCCTTTATTGATAAGAGAGTGACCCATTTCCACTCGGGCCCGGGCGTCATTCTCAGTTACCTTGTCACGAAGTTGGAGGAAACATGATTACGGCCCCTAATGAGGTTGCGGTTTTATGTTTTGTGAAGAGTGCAAAAAAAGAGATGGCTGGGCTGGATCCGCTGCCGGCGGAATGGCTGGCAGGCAGGCAGTGCGGCGGCCGCCTGAGGTCCTGGGGAAGGGCTTGAGGGCCCAGCCCAGGAGAGCCGATTACGTGACCAACAAGAGCGATGGCCTAGGCAGGTTTCCTTAGAAGTAAGTCACATGGGATGCGGTCTGCCTGGGCTCCGGGCAAGCCTGCCTGGGATCGCAGCCAATCTTCCCTCTAAACTGTGGAGTCCAGTGAGCAAAAGTTCTACTTTGTGAGCTGCTGGCATGAAAGGTGTGAGCGAGCGATTTGGCTCCTGCATAAATTAGTTTGCTTTGGAGCCCTCCTTCCTGAGCTAAGGCAAAAATGTGTGAGCTAGAGCCACAAAAACTGTGAGCTAGCTCACACTAACTCAGCTTAGAGGGAACACTGATCGCAGCCCAGAGGAAGTAGTTCCAAGGGCATCGGACACCTTGAGTTGTTTCAGGTTGACTTCCCCTGCTCAGCAGCCTTTCTGGCTGTGGGGTTTTCCTTCTGTTTCGTGGCCTGAGGGGGATGTGGTGCTGGGTCTCTTCTCTGATCACCAGCTGTGCCGGGCCCTCTTCCAAGTCGTCGCTTTCTCTCTCTGTTTCGGGAAGCCGGGCCGGAGGCTTTAATTCCGAGGAGGTCAAAACTGACTTCTCACTTCCCTCACGGCAAAGCCGGGCGGCTGGCAAGCCACGCGGTTCCCTCTCTGCCGGCTTCGTTCCTGAGTGTTGGTGAACATTCCATGACGTCGTAGCCAGCCCTCTTCCCAGCCCACCATTGAACATTACTTCCCTAGAGCGCTCTGTTCTTCTCTCTGCGGCCACAGCGGTTATTTTCCGGCCAGAGTCGATATTTTATGCTTATTTAGGGATAGCTGGCTTTTCGGAAAAATTGCAGATTTTTACCAGAAGCGCCGGGAGGGGCAGCTGATTGCTAATGCGTCGCCTCCTCTCACTTAACCGGGTTCAGCCTTAAATACCTTCCAAAGCTTTTAAAACCCTCCCTCTGGAGCCATTAAGACTGCTGGTTCCTCAGTAGGCAGATGTGCGCTTGCCTGGAGGTTTAACCCCAAGCTTTTGGAGCCCACCAAATGACCTTCAAGCCCTACTTTGACAAAAGACGCCCAACTGGAAAGTTACCCTGGGGTTGTGGGAGCACAGCGCAAAGTCTTTGGGGTGCAGATGGGCGTCTGGTGTGGAATGCTGCGTGGGCACCCTCTTGGGGACGTGACCAATGCTCCCTCTAAGTGGTGGAGTCCTGTGTGCAAAAATTCTGCTTTATGAGCTACTGGCATTAAAGCGGTGAGCGAGCAATTGGGCTGCGTTCCCTCTAAGCTGAGTTAGCGTGAGCTAGCTCACAGTTTTTTAGCCTCCGGCTCACACATTTTTTGTCTTAGCTCAGGAAGGGAGGGCTCCAGAGCAAACTAATGTATGCAGTAGCCAAATTGCTCGCTCACAACTTCAATGCCAGTAACGCGCAAAGTAGAATTTTTGCTCACAAGACTCCACAGCTTAGAGCAGTGGTGGCGAACCTATGGCACGGGTGCCAGAGGTGGCACTCAGAGCCCTCTCTGTGGGCACGCGTGCCATCGCCCCAGCCAGGCCCAGACCATCATTAAAGTGTTGAATTCTCTGCCAAATAATTTTAAGTAAATGAAAGCATTTGGGATTGCTTTCCTAACTTTGTTTGGATCATCTTAAGTTAATGTATGAGTTGTTTTTTCTAAAGTAAAACCTCAGTATTCAGGTTAAATTGCCGTGTTGGCCCTTTGCAATAAATAAGTGGGTTTTGGGTCACAGTTTGGGCCCTTGGTCTCTAAAAGGTTCGCCATCACTGGCTTAGAGGGAGCATTGGCTGCTGCACAAATCCGTTTGCTCTGGAGCCGTCCTTCCTGAGCTAAGACAGAAGCGTGTGAGCCGGAGGCTAAAAAACTGTGAGCTGGCTCACACTAACTCAGCTTGGAGGGAGCAGTGGACGTGACACTGGGTGGAGGGCACCCTCCATTGAGCAGCTGGTTTCCGTAGAGGTCCTGAGCCTTTGGGATTTCCCCAGACTTTCTCAAGCAGCTGGTTGGAGACCCGGGCAGAACCC
>NW_015165905.1:217732-217870 GCF_001447785.1 Gekko japonicus
GAATCCAAGTGCTGGAACTGAATGTGCATCCAGCCGTGATGGGGGGGGGGGCTTTGGAGGGGGGCTTCCTGTCTTCCTACCCAATGCATTTGGGAGAACAATGGGCCTCAAGCCGGGAGAACATCTTCAGTGAGGGGT
>NW_015165905.1:218034-218187 GCF_001447785.1 Gekko japonicus
TGCTCCCCCAACTTCTTTCAGGGCCAAAACGGGTGTGTGAGGGCGTGTGGAGGGGTTGGCATTCAATTTTCAGCGCTTCAGCTGTTGTTCATGTGGTAGGGGCAAGCTTCTGACGGAAATGCTTCCAACCTGGAATAGAAACATAGAGCTGGA
>NW_015165905.1:218246-218588 GCF_001447785.1 Gekko japonicus
ATTGGCATTACCCTGGGCATATAAGTAAGCTTTGTTGTGTGTATTGGCAGATCTCCAGGGTGCCTGAAGAGAGGGCTAGTTGGGTGTCATGGTTAAGTGCAGAGTCGCAATTGGCATTACCCTGGGCATATAAGTAAGCTTTGTTGTGTGTATTGGCAGACCTCCAAGGTGCCTGAAGAGAGCGCTAGTTGGGTGTCATGGTTAAGTGCGCGGGCTCTAATCTGGGCGAACCGGGTTTGATTCCCAACTCCTCCACTTGCAGCTGCTGTATGACCTTGGGCAAGCCATAGTTCTGTCAGAGCTGTTCTTGAAAAAAGAGCCGTTTCTGTCAGAGCTCTCTCA
>NW_015165905.1:218723-218976 GCF_001447785.1 Gekko japonicus
TGTCTCCACCGCCTCCCCCCCCCCCCCCCCTGGGCTTTGTGAGAAGTTGCAGGTCAAAGATCAGATTCTGTGCCTAGGAAAAGCTTGGATGGGTGGGAAGTGTTGGGACCCACAAACTAGCTACTATCGGGGATGCTGGAGGGGGGGGGCGGGAGGCGAAGCCGTACAAAGCAGGATCGTGGCCTCCTGTCCTTCCCTGGTCAAGAAGCAGGACCGCCGGCCCCCCTCTGTGCTGAAGACCCCCCCACCCCGC